>NC_064862.1:10212078-10237078 GCF_024139225.1 Suncus etruscus
TATTCGTAATGTTAAAAAAGGGACATCCCTGGGCCCGGAGAGATAGCACAGTGGTGTTTGCCTTACAAGCAGGCCGATCCAGGACCAAAGGTGGTTGGTTCGAATCCCGGTGTCCCATATGGTCCCCTGTGCCTGCCAGGAGCTAATTCTGAGCAGACAGCCAGGAGTACCTCATGAGCACCGCCAGGTGTGGCCCAAAAACCAAAAAAAAAAAAAAAAAAAAAAAAAGGGACATCCATCCCTAAATAGTCTAGCCAAAGGCAACAAAATTGGAATCAATAAACCCAAATTTTAACATAAACAAAATAAAATGGGTCTGTTATAATGGAAGGCAGAAGGACAAGGGGATGGTGGTGGTTTTGGATGCACCTGGGGAACATTGGTGGAGTTAAGGTTGAGACCCGATGGTGGGACTGAACCTAATTATTGTATGCCTGAAACCCAACTATAAAGGACTTTGTAAATCACAATGAATAAATTTAAAATAAAATATTAGCAGAATATAATTATGTACATTAGTATTAGTGTTTTCTGACTTAAGTATCAAAGTGTTAGTAAGAATTTCTGAGACTGAATATAATATTGCTCTAAGATTTCATAGGTTTTGAAATAAAAAAAACTAAGAATCAAAAATAGAATTACTGTGTTTCCACAAAAATGAAATGTCTTCGAAAATAAGACCTAATTACAAGTTTCCTTCTGGGTGAAATATAAGATATCCCCCTGAAAATAAGCCCTCCCAGGTTCTGTCTGGAGAGAAAATTAATTTTCAATGGAATGAGTACTTTCTTTTTTATTTTTATTTTTGGTTTTTGGGTCACTCCTGGCAGCACTCAGAGGTTACTACTGGCTCTACACTCAAAAATCACCCCTGGCAGGCACTGAGGATCATATGGGATGCTGGGATTCGAACCACATCCCTCTGCATGCAAGGCAACCACCTTACCTCTATGCTATCTCTCCGGCCCCAAATTCTTGATACTGTAGGAATCATAGTGTGTCTGGTTTGTGCTGACAACTACTGTACTACTGTACCATATATGGATAACAAATTTCCTTTATTTAACAATAAATGTGTACCATATTATTATTGAAAATAAGACATCCCCTGAAAATAAGACCTAGTGCATCTTTGGGAGCAAAAATTAACATGACACTCTTATTTTTTTTTTATTTTTGTTTTTTTGGCCACAACCTGGTGACGTTGAGAGGGTTACTCCTGGCTATGTGCTCAGAAATCACTCCTGGCTTGGGGGATCATAGGGAAGCTGGGGGATCAAACCTTGGTCTTTCCTAGGCTTAGCATACACAAGGCAGAGGACTTATGCCCTGAGCCACTGCTCCCGCCCCAAGCCATTGTCTTATTTTTGTACAAAATGAGTGATATAGTGTGTGAAAACACAAAGTATGTTTTATAATTATCAGAATTGAAATAACAAATTTTACATACATATCTGAGTTTCATAAGAGGCTAGAGTTAATATCACTTAGTAGTTGTTATTGATTTTCTCTCAAAGTCTCACCAGGAGTAATTTCACTGTGTAGTGGCAGTAAGAATCCCTGAGTACAACTGGATGGGGCCAAACACAAACAAATTTGTTGCATAATAAAATAACAGGTTATTAAATACATTCTATGAGTAGTTGATCTTATATTTCAAAATATATTCCTATATTTTTTTCAAAGAAAAAATTCAAAACTCAAACCTAAAATAATACAATATGTAAATTGACCTAGAATGATAAGTGTTATTGTAATAATTTTCTTTATATAATAATTTTGTGCATTTGTCTTATAAAATTTATTTATATAAACCAAAGGAAGAGAGATCTAGTGTTTGTCTAACCTGTGTTTGATCCCTTTTGCTACATATGATCCCTCAACTCCTGCCAGGACTGAGCTAGAAGGTAAGCCCTTAACACTATTACTGTTAAACAATAATTAATGTTGAATAATAAATTTGAGGTAAAAATACTACTATATGTCAATCAAGCTACCAATTTCATAATCTACCCACTATAGATATAAAATGTAATATATTTAGGAACCAGATTTTCACCTAGAATAGAGATAAATAACTTGTTTTTCTTTCTGTTAGTTTTATAAACCAATTAAAGATAAATGAAGCTAAAATGATCTTATTTATTCCAATATGATACTGAGTTATTTAAATAGTTACTTAAGTGTTATAAAATTATAACAATTTAAATAAAATTTCTAGAGTATTAAATTCTTTATAAAACTAAGTAGAACACCGTTTTAATCTATAGCTAATATGCTATATAGAAAATCATCATTAAATCTCTATGCTTTTAACTGATTCAAATTGTTAAGTAATTTCAATCATTATATGATTTCAATATTTTTTTAATTGGAAAGGAAGATACAAACAAACAAACACACACACAAACACATACAATCAGAGGGCAAGTGCATGTAGTAGGCACAGACTTGACCTGGGCAGCCACTGTACCCAATTCCAGGTCTGGGAGCACTGGAGGGAGGGGAAGGAGATGAAGTAGATGAGATTCAGAGGACCACACACCTTGCAGAAGCTTCTAGAGCTGGACATATGTAGTGTAGCACCACTCCCGAGGTTCACTCCCTCTGGCCAGGGGCTTATCAGTGTCCAAACCAAATGATGACTCGATGACCTGTGACACACTGTGCCAGAGCGTGACAGGTGGGCATGTGAGTCATCTTGCTAATCATCTGGAGACTGATGACCTCAGCCAAAGGCCTGTATGATGTCAGGACAGGCTGATCTTTAGCTCTGCCTCAGTGCTGCTCTGGGGTTACTATCTGGATCCCTCGCTCTGCTTCCCGTGGCTAAAACGTAAGTGTATCTTCCACATGAACTCATAAACCTTACTGACCTTGCATACAATTAACATTCACTGATCTTTTACATTTCCTAGAAGCTGTTTAGTAACTTCCTCTATTGTTCCTGACATAATTTCCTGCCAACAATTTCCTGTTTCCTTTCTGCTCTTCCCCTCTGCTTGCCTCTATGATAGATAACTTTTCTTTCTTTCTATCTATCATCTATTTATCTATCAATCTATCATCTGTCTTTTCTCTTCTTTATCTTTCTACTTTATTCTTTTTTTAGATAAGTATTTTTTCTTTATTTGAACATCTTGATTACATAAATGATTGTGATTAGGTTTCAGTCATATGAAAAACACCCCCTTCACCAGTGCAACATTCCCACCACCATGTCCCAAATTTCCCTCCATCCTACCCCACCCCTACCTGTACTCCAGACAGGCTTTCCAGTTCCCTCATTCATTCACATGATTATGGTAGTTCTCTGTGTAATTATTTCTATAACTGAACTCACCACTGTTTGTGGTGAGCTTCATGGAGTGAGCTGGTGTTCCAGCCCTCCTCTCATTGTCTCTGAGGATTGTTACAAAAATGAATTTTATTTTTCTTAAAACCCATAGATGAGTGAGACTATTCTGTGTTTCTCTCTCTCTCTCTCTCTCTCTCTCTCTCTCTCTCTTTCTCTCTGACTTATTTTACTGAGCATGATAGATTCCATGTACATCCATGTACAGGAAAATTTCATGACTTCATCTCTCCTGACGGCTGCATAATATTTCCATTGTGTATATGTACCACAGTTTCTTTAGACATTCATTTGTTGAAGGGTATTTGGCTGTTTTCAGAGTCTTGCTATGGTAAAAAGTGCTGCAATGAATATAGGTGTAAGGAAAGGATTTTTGTATTGTATTCTTGTGTCTTAGAGTATATCCCTAAAAGTGGGAATAGCTGGGTCGAATGGGAGCTCAATTTCCAGATTTTGGAGGGAATCTCCATATCGTTTTCCATAGAGGCTGTATTAGACGGCATTCCACCAGCAGTGGATAAGAGTTTCTTTCTCTCCACATCCCCGACAGCAGTGATTGTTCTCATCCTTTGTGATGTGCTCCAATCTCTGCGGTGGGGTGTGAGGGTGGTATCTCATCGTTTTTTTGATTTGCATTTCCCTGATAATTAGTGAGGAGAGCATTTTTTATGTGCCTTTTGGCCATTTTGTATTTCTTTTTTTATCAAAGTATCTGTTCATTTCTTCTCCCCGTTTTTATGGGATTAGATGTTTTTCCTTGTAAAGTTCTGTCAGTGCCCTGTATATTTTGGATATTACCTCTTATCTGAAGGGTGTTGGGTGAATAGTTTCTCCCACTCGGTGGGTGACTCTTTGTATCCTGGGCACTATTTCTTTTGAGGTGCAGAAGCTTCTTATTTTAATGTATTCCCATCTGTTGATCTCTGCCTCCACTAGTTTGCAAAGTGCAGTTTCCTCCTTGAAGATGCCTTTAGGTCTCAATGACAAGGAGTGTTTTTTTTTTTTTTATGTTTCTTTGTTTTGTTTTGTTTTTTTTTAATTTTTATTTTGATCATAGTGGCTTACATAATGTTGACAATAATATTCTAGGTACATATTTACATAAAATCAGGGGGGATTCCCATCCCTAAATTGTCCTCCCTACACCTCCGTTTTTGTCCTACCTCCCATTTCTTCTTCCCTCACCCCCAGGGTGGCTAGAATATGTGATCCCCCTCTGTATCTGACCTACTACTTAGTAGTCTTGCATCAGTTTGGTCTTGGTGCCTCCCTTATTTCCCCCTCTAAGTGGGGGCAGGGGCTAGCAGTTTAAGTTAGGTGGTTTTGCCTGAAAAGGAGAAAATGAGTAAACTGGGGTAAGAGTCTAATATCCCAAAAATGGGCAGAATCCTTCTAGAGGTTCTCCTCATCGATTTGGATAATGTAGGAGAAAAAGAAGGTGAAACACCCCATCAGTACCAAAAGAAGTGTCAAATATCCAGTGAGGACTCCAGTTATATCGATAAGCACCACAAAAAACTGATAAAAAAATACAAACAAAAACAAACAAACATATGAACAAAAAAAAAAAAAAACTCACCGTGGTCTTGAAATAAGAGACATGGTGTAGCACATAACCGAAAAAAAGAAAGGAAAAAAAATAAAAAATAAAAAAAAAATAATAAAAAAAATAGAAACACACACACACACAAAAAAAAAAGAATAATTGGGGACAACAATTTCAGTAATCACATCCAAACCGAGAAATCGACAAAAATAGCTAGGTAAATAAAATTAATAATAACAATAATAAAATGAAGGTAATGTATATATATATATAAATATATATATATTTATATATGTATAAAATATCCAAGGGTTTTGTGGTTTTTGCATTTTTGTTTTTTCCCTCTGCCCTGGCACAGTAAATATTGGGGTCATTCGAAACGGAATTCACTTGCCCTAATGAGCTATGGGGATTCTCCGTCCTTGGAGTATACTGTCATGGGATCAGTTCTAGGCTTGCTCAGGATCATTACTCTCCCGGTGGTGTTTTTTTCTTTTTTCTTTTTCTTTTTTTTTTTTTTTGTTTGTTTTTTTGTGTGTGGAAGACTTCTGCTTTGTCCAGGGTGATACATTCAGAGCTCTGTGTTGAGTGGTCTCAGTATCTGTACAAACTCCTGAGGTGGGCCTTATGGTGAAGTCAGTCTTTGTGAGTCTAGAGGTTCTGTTGCCTTCAGTGCCAATTGGATCCGTCTTCCTGTGGTGGGTGGATCTTGGTCTTTGCACTGAACCTAGGATGGCATCTAGGATAGTGGTCCTTCTTTGTGCTTCCAGAAGCCTCCTTTCCATTACAGTTGTCTCTGCCAGACCTTTGGTACTGGGGATCATGCTTATTGTGCCGGTCTTAGTTCAGAGCCTAGACTAGGGCTTTTTGATTGGTCCCAAGATGTATACAGTCTGGTCGTGCTTCTAGCAGCCAGTCCCCTGTAAATCACGATCTTGGCTTTGGACCTACCAAAGGGTGCCACATCTTCTGCTTTAGTCTTGTCGTTAGCTGGTAAAGTAGGCTAAACTGCTCTAAAGGTCAAGTTGTTCACGTTTTTCTTCATTGTCGGGATATCAAGTTAGCGCTGGCCCTTGTTGTTGACCCTGCAGTATTGAGGCCGTCCCAGATGGAGTTTGTTTCTTGCAGCTGTTGTGAAGAGCTGTGGCCGTTTTCTATGCCTGGGAACCAGGGTTCTAGGCTGCATGAATGGATTCCGATCACCCTGAGGTCTAGAGTTGATTCCACATGACATATTTTCAAGGTAGGAGATATCCCTGTATTGTAAACAACTATGAGCTCCTATCTCTAGTAGGTAAGAGCTCTTGTATTTTTTTTATGTAAGATTTCCCCTTTAGTTAGTGTGCCATTGCAGGGGGGAAGTGAGGCTCCGTTATATTGTCGGTGTATTTGGGGTGGACAGAGTGGGTAACATAAATAGGTTACGTACCCAAATACGATTGAAAAAAAAAATTGCATGTGCCCACAAATGTATATGTAGGGCAAACATTTAAAAAAAAATAAACAATAATAATAAAAAAAGGAAATATAATGAGTTTAGTGAAGTTTTTAAAGGACCAAAGTGGTGCAAAAGACTACTTTACATTTGGGGGAGAACAGGTAAAGAGGTGGTGTATTACAGGTCTTATGCCTATGTTGGAAGTACTGTTTATCCCCTTTGTCTTTTGGATTTTTCTCGTGGTGTGTGGGTTCCCAGGCATCTTCCAATCTTCACCCCCTGACCTTCTTCAGATTGGTATAAATTTGCAGCAGGGAGGTCTTGGAAGAGTTTCTTGCATTGGGGATACTATTGGACCTAAGTCCGGTTTCAAGAAACAGTCCACTTTATTGGGGAGTTGGTAGGGAGGGTCTCGCAGCATGAGTCCACAGGGGAGTTGGCTGTCTTTTCTTGCAGGAGATGAGGTGTGGGTTCGGCTGGGTGTCCCCTCCCCTGGGTGCTGGGTACTGGTTCGTTGTTAGGAGGTCAATCTTGATGCCTAAAAGATTAAGGACTGAGGGTGGAGAGTTTCATTATGGTGGGAGATCTGGATGGGATTGAGGGGTGAAGGGTAGTTTGGATTTCCGGGGGGGAGAAAGGGGAAGGTATATGGGAGGGGTATGAAGAAAGAGAAAAGAGAAAATATCGTAGAAAGAAAGGGGGAAGAGAAAGGGAAAAAAGTAAAGAGAAGAATAGAAGAGAAAAAGAGAAAAGAAAAGAAGAAAAAAGGAAAAGGAAAAAAATATATAAAAAAATATATATATTTAAAAATAATAATAATAAAGAAAAAAAAACTAAAGTAGTGAGAAGAAAGGAGAGAATAACAAGGGAATTTGGTTTGGCTGAATGTGTTCGATGGCTAGAGTCTGTAGTTTAGGTCTGTACGTCGCGGGTACTGCTTTGGGTGGTCTGACTGGTCACAGTGCTTACAATTCCTAAAAGAAGGTTTAACCTAGAGATAAAGTGTATGTTAAAGAGTTTTCTTGTGGCCATCTCGTAGTGCAACAAGGTACGGTATCTCGTGGTGGTGTCCCGAGGTTGCCATCTTAGTTTGTCCGCCCTTTGTATCTAATAGGCGCCTGTGGACATAAAAGCTGAGAGGTTATTTAATATATAGTAAGGGTAAAGGGAGTAAAAACGTAGTGTTAAGGTATGTTGCCATCGCATTCCGTGATTTCCCGTGGTGTTCTATACTTGTGTTCCTGTTAAAACGATTTCTAAGGGGGTTATTGTGGGACCTTTGTTGTAGTAGTCTGATTACATACCTGTTCTCTCTATGCTACTGTTTTCTTTGCGGTAAAATGTGCCAGTCAAGAGTTGCGTTATTCCTACTCTTCATGTATTTTGGACACTTGCTTCCATGTATATGTTGACTATTACAGTGTTCGTAAGTTTCTACCCTGTTAAACCCTGTTATCTGATTCTTAGGTATTAGTTATGTATAAAATATATGTTCTAGGTGTTTCAGAATAGTGCTACCATTCTGTGTTTATCTTTTGTCTTCTGACTTACTTCGTTTAACATAAACATGATCTAGTCCATCCACGTTGCTGCAAAGTCTGTGATTGTATCATTTCTAACGCCATGTAATATTCCATTGTGTATATGTACCGACATCTTAATGATCCATATCATCTGTTGTTGACATCTAGGTTGGTTTCCAAGATTTGGCTATTATACTGAGTGCTGCGATAAATAGTGGGGGTGCATACGTATTTTGGAACGAATGTCCTTCCATCTTGTGGGTATATGCCTAGGAGAGCAATTGCGGGGTCAAATGGCAGCTCGATTCTGAGTTCTTTGAGGACTCTCCAGACTTTCCTCCATAGGTGTTGGACTAGGGGGCATTCCCACCACAGTGGATGAGAGTTCCTTTCATACCGCATTCCCGCCAACAAAGGTTGTTTCTGTCATTTTTTGATGTGAGCCATCCTCACTGGTGTAAGGTGGTATCATCATTGTTTGTCTTGATTTGGATCTCCCTGATGATGATGAAGGTGAGCATGTTTTCATGTGTTTGTTGGCCATCCTTCTTTCTTCTCCTCATGAAGAAGTGTACTATTCATTTCATCTCCCCATTTTTTTTATAGCTTTGTTTGGGTTTAGGGGGGCTCAGCTTTCTGAGTGCTTTGTATGTTCTAGATATTAGCCCTTTATCTGATATGTCGAGTGAAAAAATTTTTTCCCATTCTGTTAGCTGTCTTCTTGTATTAAGTAGGGTTTCTTTTGCCATGCAGAAGCTTTTAGTTTGATGTAGTCCCATTTGTTTATATTTGATGCTAGACGTTCTTGCCATTGGGTGCTCCATTCTCAAAGACCTTTTTGATATTATAGGGTCTTCGAGTGTTCTTGCCAATTTTATTCTCGATAAACTTTATAGATTCGGGTCTGATTTCAAGGTCTTTGATCCATTTGAGTTGATTTTTGTATAAGGAGTAAGGTATGGGTGATTTTCACTTTCGTACATGTGAGTTTTCCAGTTGTACCAACACCATTTGTTGAAATAGGCTTTCTTTGTTTCCACTTCAGATTCTTGCCTCTTTTATCAAATATTAGTTGGGCTATATATCTGGGGATTTAAGTCTGGGAAGTTCTGTTCTGATCCACTGGTCTGAGGTCCTGTCTCTGTTCCAGTACCATGCTGTTTTGATTACTATGGCTTTATAATATAGTTTCAAGTTAGGTAAGGAGATGCCTCCCAGCTTCTTGTTTTTCAGTATTTGTTTGGCTATCCTGGGTCTTTTGTGGTTCCAGATGAATTTTGTGAATGATTGTTCTAATTCTTGAAGAATTGTGTCTGGATTTGGATAGGGATAGCATTAAATCTATATAGGAGTTTGGGTAGGATAGTCATTTTGATTATGTTAATTCTACCTATCCATGAGCATGGGATGTTCTTCCATTTCATTAGATCGCCTTCAATTTCTTTCTGAAGTATTTTGAAATTTCCCTGGTATAGGTCTTTCACTTCTCTTGTAAGGTTGATTCCTAGATACTTGATATTTTTTGATACTATCTTAAATGGAATTGTATTTTTAATCTCTCTCTCCTCAGCTTCATTGTTTGTATATAGAAACGCTACTGTCTTTTGTGTATTGACCTTGTATCCAGCCACTTTGCTGTATTGGTTAATTGTTTCTAGGAGTTTTACTGTGGACTCTTTAGGGTTTTCGATGTATAATCATCATATCAACGCAATAGAGACAGCTTGTGTTCCTCTTTCCCAATTTGAATTCCTTTGATTTCCTTCTCTTGTCGGATTGCTATTCGCTAGGACTTCTAAGGGTTATATTGAATAAGAGTGGAGAGAGTGGACAGCCTTGCCTAGTTCCTAGATCTTAGTGGGAATGCTTCTAGTTTCTCACCATTGAGTATAATGTTGGCCCGTAGGCTTTCATATATAGCTGTGACTATCTTGAGGAACGTTCCTTCTAATCCTATTTTGCTGAGTGTTTTTAACATGAAAGATGTTGGATTTTGTCAAACGCCTTCTCTGCATCGATTGATATGATCATGTGGTTTTTTGTCTTTCATGTTGTTTGATGTGGTGTATAATGTTGATTGATTTGCGTATGTTGAACCAGCCTTGCATTCCTGAATGAATCCCACTTGATCTTGATGTATGATCTTCTTGATAAAGTGCTGGATTCGGTTTGCTAAGATTTTTTGAGTATCTTTGCATCTATGTTCATTAGTGAGATTGGTCTGTAGTTTTCTTTTTTGGTAGTTGTCTTTGCCTTCTTTGGGAATGAGTGTGATATTAGCCTCATAAAAGGAGTTGGGAAGGATTTCCTGTTTTTTCTATGGTTTGGAAGAGCCTAAGGGAAAAGTGGTAGTAACTCTTCTTAGAGATGTTTGATAGAATTCACCTGTAAATCCATCTGGGCCTGGGCTTTTGTTCTTAGGGAGTTTTTTTAATTACATCTTCAATTTCCTCTGAGGTGATTGGTCTATTTAGGATCTCTAGATTCTTCCTTTTCCAGTCTTGGAAGAGGGTGTTTTTCCAAGAATCTATCGATTTCTACTGTGTTCTCTAGCCTAGTTGAGTATAGTTGTTCATAGTATGATCTCATGATAAGTTGTATTTCTTGGGGTTCTGTTGCAATATCTCCCCTTTCATTCGTGATCCTACTGATTTGGGTGTTTTCTCTCTTTTTTTGGTGAGTTTTTTGCCAATGGTTTGTCTATCTTGTTATTTTTTCGAAGAACCAACTCCTGGTCTCATTGATTTTTTGTATTGTTTTTCTTAGTTTCTATGTTGTTTATTTCTGCTACTAGTTTTATTATTTCTTGCCTTCTGGATGTGGTTGGATTTCTCTGTTGCTGTTGTTCCAATTCTTTGAGGGTGATCTTTAAACTGTTGGTTTTGTTATTTTCCTGTTTCTTGACATAGGCCTGTATTGCTATGAGTTTCCCCCTAATTACTGCTTTTGCTGAGTCCCATAAATTTTGACATGTGTCTTCTTCATTGTCATTTGTCTCAAGGAATCTTTTATTTCTTCCTTGAGTTGTTCTTTGATCCACTGTTGTTGAGTAGCATGTGTTTAATCTCCAGGTATTAGTTTTTCTCCATTGCTTCCTCTTGACATCGATTTTGAGCTCTGATTGCATAGTGATCTGAGAGGGTACTTCTAATGATCCTTACCTTGTGGTCTTATATATGTGTTGGCTTTGTATCCTAAAACATGGTCTATTCTGGAGAAGGTTCCATGTGGGCTTGAGGAAGAATGTGTATTCTACTTTCTGGGGTGGAGGGCTCTATATAAGTCTATTAGCCCTAAATCTTCTAATTTTCATTCAGGAGCTCTTATTTCTTTGCTATTTTTCTGTTTGGGTGTGATCTGTCCAGGTGGTGATAGTGGAGTGTTGAGGTCCCCTCTATTTATCACATTTCCCTTCATGTGTTTCTCCAGGTTTGCCACAGTTGTCTCACATAATTTTGCTGATTCTACATTAGGTGCAGTAATATTGACCAGGGTTAGTGTTTTCTTGATCTAATGTTCCCCTGATCAGTAAGTAGTGACCCTCTTTGTCTCTGACCACTTTCTTGAGGTTGAATGCAATTTGGTCTGATATGAGAATGGCTGTCCCTGCTCTTTTTTGTTTTCCATTAGCCTGAATAATTACTTTCCATCCTTTGATTCTTAGCCTATGCTTATCCTGTAGCTGTAGGTGTGTTTTCTTTGTAGACAGCAGAAGTCCGGTTTATTTTTCCTAATTCAGTTCTCTACTATGTGTTCTTTTAATTGGAGAGTTTAGTCCATTAACATTTAGGGGAGATTAGTAGAGAAGAGGACTGTTGTGTGGTTTGTGTTGTGTAGGGTGGCTTTTGTTACAATCAGGGGTTTGGATTGTGTAATTTCATCTCTGAGTAGGTCGTTTAGGATCGGTTTTGTTGGACAAGAATAGTTCTAGTTCGGGTCTTGTTTGAAAATGTTTTCAGTCTGTTCTCCCATATGAATGATAATTTTGGGCCGGATATTGGACTCTAGGTTGGAAGTTTCTTTCGTTCAGAAGATCGTTTAAATATGTCGTTCCACTGTCTCCTTGCTTGGATTATTTCGATTGGGAGATCTGCTTGATTCTTATGTCCCTACCTTTGTACTTGAGGTTTTTTTCTCTCTATTGCCTTAAGAAGTTCCTCTTTCTCTTTGTTTTTTGCCATTTGGAATTACTATATGTCTTGGTGTAGTTTTATTAGGGATCTATTTTACCAGGAACTCTCTTGATTTCCTGGATTTGCCCTGAAGTTTTCATTCCAAGAGGGTGGGGAAGTTCTCTGCTATTATGTCTCTGACTACTTGTTCTTCTCCTTTCCCTATTTCCTTCCTCCTTCTGGTATACCCACGATTCTTAGATTGTTTCTTTTGGTCCTTGTTCATTAGGTATTGGACTTTTTCCTTCCAGTGCTTTGCCTTTTATTTCTTTGTTGGTTTTCTTGGTCATTTTTTGTTGTGCAGTTTTCCTTCGAGTTCTTCGATGTGCTTCTCCAACACTGTGTTTCTGCTAGTAAGGCTTGTTACTTTGGGTCTGTTAATTCCTTCACTTTCTTTTTGTATGGACTCTCTCATACTCTTTAACATTTCTTCTTTAATTTGGGTGATTTGTTCCTCCATAGCTGTTTTTATACTCGGTAGCTAAAGTTTCTCTCATTTCTTTAATTAGTTCTTGTGTTTCCTTCTTCATTGCTGCTTTTAGGTTGCTTTCCCGATAGATCTGTGTGTTTTGGCGACTTGGAATCTTAAGGTTTGTCTCCATATCTTCAGATCTTAGGATTCTCTTTGATTTAACCCATATTTCCTTGTGTTTATTGCTGTGCTTTAGAGTGCTTGTTTCTTCCACTTTCAGCCTGTTTTGATCCTCTGTGGTGTGGGAGATGGGTCCCCTCCCTGAGGGTGGATATAGTGGTACTGTTGGGTGGGCTTGTTTGCAGTTTGGCTCCTCTTGTGCTCCTTCTGTGGTCTGATTCGTTGCTTTGCCTTATTGTTGCCCAGCTTATTTCTGGGAGGTAGGAGATTCTCGACGGGGGGGCGGGAGGCAACGTTCACGCTGTCTGCGTGAGTGACCGTAACGTTCTCTACCTTCCCGTGGGCAAAGGAGCCCCAGCAGGAGGAGGGCAGCCGTTCGCGGGGTCAGAGTGGGGTGTGGCGGACCTTCCCTACCTTCCCGGGGGACACGGGAACCCCAGCAGGAGCGAAGCAGCCCTTGCCTGTGGTCCAAGGCACGCGGCGGGGCTTCCTTACCTTCCCGGGGGGCAAAGGGACCCCAGCCGGAGGTATGTGAGCCGTGCGCAACGCGGATTGGGGCTGGCGGGCGGGGCGTCCTTACTCCTGTCTGGGGCTAGGGGACCCCCAGCCGGAGAAATGGAGCCGTTCGCGCGCGGTCGGGGGCTGGCGGGAGGGGGCGCCCTTACCGTGCCGGGGGCTAGGGGGCCCCAGCCGGAGAAATGGAGCCATTTGCGCGGTCGGGGCTGGCGGGCGGGGGTTCCTTACTCTCTCTGGGGTTAGGGGACCCCAGCCGAGAAATGGAGCCGTTCGCCGCGTGTCGTGCTGGCGGGCGGGGGGGTCCTTACTCTCTCTGGGGTTAGGGGACCCCAGGCCGGAGAAATGGAGGCCGTTCGCATAAGCGGTCGGGCTGGCGGGAGGTGGCGTCCTTACCGTGGCCGGGGGGCTAGGGGCCCCAGCCGGAGAAATGGAGCCGTTTGCGCGGATTGGGGCTGGCGGGGAGGGGGCGTCCTTACTCTCTCTGGGGTTAGGGGACCCCAGCCGGAGAAATGGAGCCGTTTCCGCGGTCGGGGCTGGGGGAGGGGCGTCCATACCGTGGGGGGTTAGGGGACGCCAGCTGGAGAAATGGAGCCGTTCGCACGGTCGGGGCTGGCGGGAGGGGCGTCCTTACCGTGCCGGGGGTTAGGGGACCCCAGCCGGAGAAATGGAGCCGTTCGCGCGGTCGGGGCTGGGGGAGGGGCGTCCTTACTCTCTCTGGGGTTAGGGGACCCCAGCTGGAGAAATGGAGCCGTTCGCGTGGTCGGGGCTGGCGGGAGGGGCGTCCTTACCGTGCCGGGGGCTAGGGGGCCCCAGCCGGAGAAATGGAGCCGTTTGCGCGGTTGGGGCTGGCGGGAGGGGCGTCCTTACTCTCTCTGGGGTTAGGGGACCCCAGCCGGAGAAATGGAGCCGTTCGCGCGGTCGGGGCTGGGGGAGGGGCGTCCTTACCGTGCCGGGGGTTAGGGGACGCCAGCTGGAGAAATGGAGCCGTTCGCACGGTCGGGGCTGGCGGGAGGGGCGTCCTTACCGTGCCGGGGGTTAGGGGACCCCAGCCGGAGAAATGGAGCCGTTCGCGCGCGGTCGGGGCTGGCGGGAGGGGCGTCCTTACTCTCTCTGGGGTTAGGGGACCCCAGCCGGAGAAATGGAGCCGTTCGCGCGGTCGGGGCTGGCGGGAGGGGCGTCCTTACTCTCTCTGGGGTTAGGGGACCCCAGCCGGAGAAATGGAGCCGTTCGTGGTCGGGGCTGGCGGGAGGGGCGTCCTTACCGTGCCGGGGGCTAGGGGGCCCCAGCCGGAGAAATGGAGCCCTTTGCGCGGTCGGGGCTGGCGGGAGGGGCGTCCTTACTCTCTCTGGGGTTAGGGGACCCCAGCCGGAGAAATGGAGCCATTCGCGCGGTCGGGGCTGGCGGGAGGGGCGTTTTTACCGTGCCGGGGGTTAGGGGACGCCAGCCGGAGAAATGGAGCCGTTCGCACGGTCGGGGCTGGCGGGAGGGCGTCCTTACCGTGCCGGGGGTTAGGGACCCCAGCCGGAGAAATGGAGCCCGTTTCGCGCGGCGGTCGGGCTGGCGGGGACAAGGAGTGTTTTACCAACTTGTTGTTCTATAAACCTTATGGTATCTGGTCTGATATCAAGGTCTTTAATCTATTTGGATTTTACCTTCGTACATGATGTTAACTCGGGATCTATGTTAGCTTTTTTGCAAGTGTCTAACCAGTTCTGCCAGCACCACTTGTTGAAGAGATTTCCCCTGCTCCACTAAGGATTTCTTGCTCCTAAAAATTAGTAATTGTATGTCTGGGGGAACAATGTCTGAGAACTCAAGCCTATTCCACTGATCTGAGGGTCTGTCTTTATTCCAATACCATGCTATTTTGATAACTATTGCTTTGTAGTACAGTTTAAAGTTGGGGAAAGTAATGCCTTCCATTTTCCTTTTCCCTAGGAGTGCTTTAGCTATTCGAGGGTGTTTATTGTTCCAGATGAACTTCATAAGTGTTTGTTCCACTTCTTTGAAGAATGTCATGGGTATTTGTAAGGGGACTGCATTAAATCTGTATAATGCTTTGGGGAGTATTGCCATTTTAATTATGTTAATCCTGCCAATCCATGAGCAGGGTATGTGTTTCCATTTTTATGTGTCCTCTCTTATTTCTTGGAGTAGGGATTTATAGTTTTCTTTATATAGGTCCTTCATGTCTTTGGTCAAGTTGACTCCAAGATATTTGAGTTTGGGTAGCAATAATGTGAATGGGATTGCCCTTCTTGACTTCCTTCTCATCCCTATCATTATTGATGTATAAAAAGGCCATTGATTTCTGTAGGTTGATTTTGTAGACTCCCACCTTGCTATAACGAATCTATTGTTTCTAGAAGCTTTTTTGGTAGAGTCTTTAGGGTTTTCTAAGTAGAGTATCATGTCATCTACAAACATTGAGAGATTGACTTCTTCCTTTCCTATCTTGGATTCCCTTGATATATTTTTCTTGCTTCATCACTATAGCAAGAACTTCCATTACTATGTTGAAGAAGAGTGGTGAGAGCATACAGCCTTGTCTTGTACCAGAATTTAGAGGACAGGCTTTTAGTTTTTCTCCATTGAGGATAATATTTGCCATTGGCTTGTGTAGATGGCTTCAACTAGATTGAAAAAGGTTCCTTTTTATTCCCATCTTTCTGGAGAGTCTTGATCAAGAATGTGTATTGGACCTTATCAAATGGTTTCTTGCATCTATTGATATGAACATGTGATTTTATTTTTCTTGTTGTTTCATGTTGTGTATGATGTTGAAAGATTTACAGATGTTAAAACCATCCTTGTATTCCTGGGATGAAACCTACTTGGTCATAGTGTATGATCTTCTTGATGATGCATTGGATCCTATTTGCTAGGATTTTGTTGAAGATCTTTGCATCAGCATTCAGCAGGGATATTGGTCTGTAATTTTCTTTTCTGGCAGTGTCTCTGTCTGGTTTTGGTATCAAGGTGATGTTGGCTTCATAAAAGCTGTTTTGGGATTGTTCCCGTTTTTTCAATTTCATGGAAGATCTTGGCTAGGATTGGTAGTAGCTCCTCTTGAAAGATTTGAAAAAAATTCATTATGAAAACCATATGAGGCCTGGGCTTTTCTTTTTTGGGCAGATGTTTGATTATAGTTTCAATTTCCTCAGTAGTGATGAGGGGTGTTTAGATATGCTACATCCTCCTTACTTAAATGTGGAAGGTTTATAAGTGTCCAAGAATTTTTCCATTTCTTCTATGTTCTCATGATTAGTAGCATAAAGTTTCTCAAAGTAGTCTCAAATTATTCTTTGGATCTCTGCAATTTCTGTCGTGATCTCCCCCTTTTCATTTCTAATACAGGTTATCAGATTTCTCTCTTTCTTTGTAAGTTTTGCCAATGGTCTATCAATCTTGTTTATTTTTTCAAAGAACCAGCTTCTGCTTTCTTTGATCATTCGGATTGCTTTTTGGTTTCTACTTCATTGAGTTCTACTTTCCAGCTTTGTTATTTCCTTTTGTCCTCCCTATTTTTAGTTCCTTTTGTTGGTCATTTTCTAATTTTTTAGCTGCATTATTAAGTTATTCAGGTATGCTCCTTCGTCCTTCCTTATGTGTGCTTGTAGAGCTATAAATTTTCCTCTCAGGACCGCTTTTGCTGTGTCCATAGATTTCTGGCAGTTTGTGTCTTCATTATCATTTGTTTCCAGGAAAGTTTTGATTTCCTTTTTTATTTCATCTTCGACCCACTGCTTGTTCAGCAGCAGAGTGTTTAATTTCCAATTGTTAAAGTTTTTCTTCTGTGTGGCTTTGTAGTTCACATCTAATTTCAGAGCCTGTGGTCAGCAAAGGTAGCCTGCAAGATTTTTATCCTCTTGATTTTATGGGGGTATGTTTTCTGTGTCAGCATGTAGTTTATTCTGGAGAATGACCCATGTACATTGAAAAGAATGTGTATCGAGGTTTTTTGGGATGGAGTGTCCTGTATATATTTACTAGTCCTCTTTCTTCCATAACCCTTTTCAGGGTTAGTAATCTTTTTGTTGGTTTTCAATCTTGTTGACCTATCAAGTGTTGGCAGGGCCGTGTTGAGGTCTCCCACAATTATTGTGTTATTATTGATTTCTTCTTTCAGATTTGTCAGTAATTGTATTAGATAAATTTGCTGGTCTCTTTTTGGGTGCTTTTATGTTTAATAATCTGATTTCCTTCCTGTTGCACATATCCCTTGATTAGTACATACCATCCATCTTTGTCCCTTACCACTTTTCTGAGTATAAAGTTGGTGTCATCAGATATTTAATATGGCCACCCCAGCTTTTTTGAGGGTGTTGTTTGCTTGGATGATTTTCCTCCAGCCTTTGATTTTGAGTCTATGTTTGTTCTGACTATTCAGATGTGTTTCTTGTAGGCAGCAGAAGTTTGGATTCATCTTTTTGACCCATTTTGCCACTCTGTGTCTTTTCATTGGTAAATTTAGTCCATTGACATTGAAGGAGATGATTGTCATAGAATTTAATGTCATCTTTGTAGATAAGTTTGCTGTGTTTGTTGGTCTCTCTTGTCCTTAGAGTAGACCTGTCAGTTTTTCCTTTAAGGCTGGGTTTATCATCAATGAAGTTCTGAGCTGTTGTTTATTCATGAAGCTTTGTATTCTTCCTTCAAACCTGAACGTGAGTCAGGCTGGGTGCAGTATTCTCAGTGAGGCATTAATTTCATTCAGTCTTGTCACAATATCCCACCACTTTCTTCTGGCCTTGAGTGTTTCTTCTGACATGTCTGCTGTAAGTCTTAGAGATCCTCCTTTGAATGTAATTTCCCTTTTTGATCTTGATGCTTTCAGTATTCTATCCCTATGAGATTTGTCATTGTAACGAGGATATGTCTTGGGGTGTTTATTCTTTGGGTCTCTTTTAGCTGGTACTCTTCTGGGATGCAGGATTTGATTACTGGTAGTGTTTTACTCTGGGAGTATCTCTTTGATGATGTCTTTGACAGTTGATTCTTTCCTGGAGATCTCTTTCCTGGGTTTCTGGGACTCAATGATTCTTATGTTGTTTCTGTTGAGTTTATCAAAGACCTTCTATTTTCATCTATTTGCATGCCTTGAGTACTTTTTCCATTGTCTGTTCATTTGTCTTAAGGTTCTTTTCCAATTTCTTTTGTTGTGTTGAGTTTTTCTGCATCACATCTTCCAGTACTCTGATTCTCTCTTCAGCTGCTGATACCCTGTTGTCGAGGCTATCCATTGAGGTTTTTAGTTGAGCAACCATGATTTTCAGATCTGTTATTTCAGTTTGGAGTTTTCTGATTTCTGTCTTTCTGTTCTCTTCAGATTGATCTTTGCTTTTTTTGAGTTCTATGAACATATTCCATATCTCTATTCTAAACTCTTTATCTGAAAGGTTAATCAGGTGGTTGGAATGTATTAGGTCATCAGAGCTTTCGTCTTCATTCTCTGTGGATGGTGTTTGCCTGCAAGGTTTCCCCATTGTCACGCTTGTAGTGTGGTTTTTTTCCTCGCGTGTTGTAGGTAGGGTTCATTGGTTAGAAAAGAGTGCACGGCCACGAAGCGAACTCTTCTGCTGCCTCTAGTATACAGTCCTCAGAGAGAACAAAGGCACAGCAGGGCAGAGCCTCCACAGGCCAAGACATCAGCTTATTGAGACAGCAAACCCCCGCAGCCAGAATGTACTTACTGAGCAGCTTCAAAATGCAGTTTTTTGGGGGTGCACTCCCTAGGCCTCTGAGGAAACCTTCGGGGATTCAGAAGCAACAGGCAGACAGACTAGAAGGAGTTTACCCTTAAAGTGCTTGGAGTGAACAAAGGCACAGCACGGCAGAGCCTCCACAGGCCAGAGACCTCAGCTTATTGGACAGCGACCCCCCACAGCAGAATGTACTTACTCAGACCGGCTCAAAATGCAGTTTTTTGGGGGTGCACTTCCTAGGCCTCTGAGGAAACCTTCGGGGATTCAGAAGCACAGGCAAACAGCATAGAAGAAGTTTCCCTTGAAGTCCTCAGAGTGAACAAAGGCACAGCAGGGCAGAGCCTCCACAAGCCAGAGACCTCAGCTTATTAGACAGCAACCCCCACAGCCAGAATGTACTTACTCAGTAGCTTCAAAATGCAGTTTTTTGGGGGTGCACTTCCTAGGCCTCTGAGAAAATCTTCAGACATTCAGAAGCACAGGCAGACAGGCATAGAAGAAGTTTCCCTTGAAGTCCTCAGAGTGAATAAAGGCACAGCAGGGTGGAGCCGCCACAGGCCAGAGACCTCAGCTTATTGAACAGCGACCCCCACAGCCAGAATGTACTTACTCAGCAGCTTCAAAATGCAGGTTTTTTGGGGTGCACTCCCTAGACCTCTGAGGAAACTTTCAGGGATTCAGAAGCAGAGGCAGACAGGTGTAGAAGAAGTTTCCCTTCCTTTCTTCTTTTTTCTTTCTTTAGTCTTTATTTCAATTATTTCTTTTTCTTCTTTCCCTTCCTTCCTTCCTTCCTTCCTTCCTTCCTTCCTTCCTTCCTTCCTTCCTTCCTTCTCTTCCTTCTTCTTCCGTTCCTTCCCTTCACCTTCCTTTCTTTCATTTTTCTTTCTCCTTTCTTCTTTTTCTTTTTTTCTTCTTTTGCCACACCTGGCAGCACTCAGGGGTTACTCCTTGCTCTGCATTCAGATATCACTCGTGACAGGCTCTGGGGGACCATATGGGATACCAAGAATCAAATACAGGTCTAAAATGCTTTACTGCTGTGCTATCTCTCTTACCCCCTGTGGTAGACATTTTTCTTTTCTCTCTCCATTCCTCCCTTCTTCATACACTTGCTCCTTTCTCCTTCCCTATCTCTCCCACTCTCCCTCTATCCCAACCCCCTCTCTCCTTCTTTTAGGCACCATAGTTTGCAATATTGTTACTGAAAGGTTATCCATCAAATCACTTTACCTCCTTTAAGCATGAATTGATTGATTATAGGGCCAAGTGATTCTCAATATTTTCTTCTAATATGAAACATTAAATTTAAAGGTGTTTGTTCACTAATCTACTTATTACTAAGAGACAGAAACACACAGCTACTATAATGTTAGCTGTCAATGTCTTCATTCTTTGCATCAGTATTTATATTTTAGACAAATTATCCCTTTTTAGCCTGTATGCTACATAGTAGCCATTTCTTGATAAAAATTGAGGATACAAAGCATGAGGTATTTTTTCTCACACAGAGACAAATGCCTCCTTCTGGAAAATCTTTATGTCTTCATTATAACTTATTGGTCATAAATGGTTTATACTTCCATAGTAAAATCTAAGTTAGATAAATGTTCTTTATGACTTTATTGTCTCTTTCTATTATCTCATCATTTCTTGGCCCCCAAGATAGGCTATACTGGCAAGGCAGAATCATTCAAGGAAATATGGATCAAAATGTTAATTCTCCACATTCAATAAACCAAAAGGCAAATTTTAATTTATTAAGTATTTGATAAATACTGGACAAGGTTTCAGTAACATGTAGTCAGTAGCATAGAGAGCAAAATGAAACCAACATAGTGTTAGGGTCTGTGGGAATCCACCTCCTCAAATAAAGACTCCAAATTCAACAGGAATGCAAACAGCAAAGCAGGTTTATGATTCCAGCTATCTGGGGTGACCAGATTTGTCATGTAGACTAAGACCACTTGGGAAGGCATCTATATAGGCCTAAGGAATCTTAAGAGGAGGTTAAATATGGAATTCAGGGTTTGTAAAATGCACCAATCTCTAGTCCCAGGTTTAAGCACAGTGTCCAATTTGACAGTCTGCCCATTCTCCACTACAATTAGGACAGGCTTCCCCCAAGAGTGGAGTTCTCTGTCTGGTGTTTTCATTCTTTAAATTTGAGCGAACTTACTTGATGTGGATTACGCATCCTACCAAATGTGTGAGTTGTTGGTCGACTGTGATGGAAATATCCTGCTTATCTGCTTAGAGTTCGTGTTGACCTGCTCAAGGCCTGGGGGAAACTCAGGGTGGAAGGGGATAAGGCAATGGGGTGGAGCTGTGGAGGCCAAGGCAAAAAACAGCAATGCACCATGAGAATCCCAGGCATCTATCCATTAATAGTTACATCAGTTACATTTGATTAATAATTGGATCATAATTAGCTATTACTTGTCATATCTATCCTGTGTCATATCATGCCATACTATCTAGTCTTGTCTTAACAATAGAAGCAGAGTGACGATCCTTCCATGGAGGGATTCAGGCATGCAGTCAATGGTTGGAAAGAGCAGAACGTCGCTAATTATGGGAGCTCCTAGGCAAGCTTCCAAAATTTGAAGGGTCATATAACAGTCTATTGAATGGCCAGTCACCACCAAGTTTTATATCTTTTGGCATGTGAGCTCTTAGAAAAGCCAGGATTAATGCTCTACTTGACCACTGAGCTCATAGATGTCCTTGACTTCATGAGCATTTGACTCATCTCAGGCTATAAGAATCTTGTGTTTTGGGGCCATGACATACCCATCATGTCTGATAGTCCAACCTGGAAAATGTTTGTTGAAGAGTGCAAGGCCTTGATAAATGGCGTATAAAATGAACTAAAACCTGGATTACAAGTAATAATAAAATTAAGCAGCTTAGGCCAGTTGCCACTTTGATCATTTATGAGGTCATTCCAAAACATAAAAGGAATTTCTCATGCAGCGAAATTTCTTCCTTGTATTTTGAGTTCATTTCTGGCGGGCATAGAAAGCTCTATATTAAAGTTTTTAATGCTAAAAATCTAAATGTAAAAGCAAGATTAAAAACGGTATTCTATGCTACATAAAAAGGAGATTTTTAGGCTATACATAGACTATATCAATCACAAAATTTTTTCCTCTTCATTATGATATCAATATAGGAACCTTGTTATTATTAAGTCTATATGGGCTTAGTTTTGTGGAACTAACTTTATAATTTTTTTTCTCATTTATTTTAATTTAGTGGGATTTTTTGGTTGGTATTTTCTTTTGTTTTGTTTTGTTTTGTTTTGGGGCCACACCGAGTGACACTCAGGGGTTACTCCTGGCTATGTGCTCAGAAATTGCTCCTGTCTTGTGGGACCATATGGGATACCAGGGGATCAATTCGAGGTCTGTCTCAGGCTAGAGTGTGCAAGACAGACCACTGCTTTGGCCCGTAATTTTGTGTTTTACTATTACTATTATAATTTTAAAATATTCAGGTAGTTCTGAATTTCAGAATATCTATATGATTCAAACATTTGTTTAAAATGACAATTTAGTACAACTTGCTATTCTGTTTTTCTAAGAATCTTGTACCTACTATTTCTTTAATCTACTTTGTCAATACTATTGCACTATAGAGCATATATCTAAGAAAAGAAAAAGTAACAAAAATACAAAGGAGAGTTGACTAATAATTAATTCTGTCTTCAGAGAATATATCTTTCTCCAGACTAGCCAGTATATCACACACTGAAGTAATAATTTGAGTTAAATTCTAGCCTGGAACACAAAGAAATAGCTCTGATCTCTTACAAATTAATTTGCATCACAAAATTTTAAGACATCAAACCCTGAGTGTAATTTATTTTTTTATTGTTGAAGTTATTAAAATAATGCTTAAAATCATGGTATTGATATACTATAATTGATATATTGAAATCAGTACAACTTCTCCATCATCACCACCAAATGTCTTTGTCTTGCCTGGTTAATATCCTTTATTTCCAATCCACCCACTGTTTATTAATTTGTTCCAAAATTCCACTATCAAGTGTTTGTTATTGTTCAGTATTTTTGTTCTCACTATCACACAGCTGCCTTTTACCCTAGGTGTACCTGTTTTACCTTTTGTCACAAGTTTTTTAGTGCACATAACATGCTGATTTGTGTTGTGGCCTGCACATGACAGATTACCCCAACTCAATGCTACTACAAACTGATGATAATTTCTTATGAAATTATTTTTCTTATTAACCAAAACATTTTAATTTCAGTGATCTTTTATTGTCTTATTGACACATGTATTTTGTATATGTTAATTGTTTCTTCTTGAAACTCTGACATGCTGGGGCCAGAAAGTTGGTATGAAGGTGAAGGTAAATTTGATCATCAACACGACAAAATCCTTAGAGCACTCCAAGAATTGGCCCTGTAGGCACCTAAATAGCTCCAATTTTAACCATCTATTGAGCAGTGGTTAAGAGCACATCCCCCCCCAAACTATTCTATACTTACTCAAAATGTATATCAATAATTAACAGACACCCCCTATTACTTTTATAAAGTTTTTGATATAAACAATGACAAATATGCATTATTTAAAAGAAAAGAATGTTAAGATATTTTATTTTATTTTAGTGAATAGTTTATAGCAATGTGAACTCTCAAAGATACTTTTTGTGAAGATTGTGTTACATGAGTATCCGTAGCATAAAGATAATATTTATCCAGAGAGATTTATACCCTGCGAAAATAAAGAATAATTGGGAATGGAATTTTGATTGTGCCTACATTGGATCTGGATCAGAGATGGTTTATAGAGAATCATCAACACCTATTATGAGTTGTGATCTCCCTTTTGTTTGAGCACCTGTTGTTGAGACCTTACCTAAAATTTTATGTGGACTGTCTCAGTCTGGAGTTGCTAGTTCTTTATTCGATATCAGAAGACTTACTGTGGAATAAATAATGGGAAGCATTTCTCTACTTTTAAAATGAACAAATTCCCTAATGAAAGAAACTGTGCTCAAAATATAAAAGAGACTTATCAAGTATATGTAATGTTAATAACATATTTAAAGTATGTAAGATGAAAGTTAAACCAGCTCATTTCCCAAGGTAT
Source organism: Suncus etruscus (assembly GCF_024139225.1). NCBI lineage: Eukaryota > Metazoa > Chordata > Mammalia > Eulipotyphla > Soricidae > Suncus > Suncus etruscus. The sequence goes on from NC_064862.1 coordinate 10,236,047, forward strand.
AAATGCAATTAGTCACACAAAGATCTATTTAATATAGTCTTACAAATCTGCTATTAATTTGGAAAATTGACAATCCATGCCTCTTCTGATCTTTTGTTACTCTCTTTTATACTTGTGCTTAAAATAATCTATGACAGACAATTGACATGGTCTAACAAAAACACTAGATAGCAGGAAGAAAAAAATGGCCCTGTAAATCATATTATAAAAAGACAATTTATTCAGGGCTGGCATAGTATAAATTATCACTTTAAAAATGCCACATTTTTTTCATTCAAAGTAATGGTTTAAAAAACCTTCCAAGGTAGAAAACATTAAATAAGCCACATACATAAAAAGCAGACTCATTACTAAAAATAAACAATAATTATAAAAAACCCACATCCACAACATTTACTTTGGAACATTGAGTAGAAAAACTCATTTCTCTAACATTGAAATGGTTGCCATTATGGGGGAAAGCAACACACATGTTTTTATAAAATACATTCATTATTCTTATAGTCGAACTTTCTCTGTTATTTATTGCTTACTGATATTTCTGTTTGTAAAAAAAAAACAATGCTTCCTCTAAAAATAAACTATGATTCTGTATTTTTACAATGTTTATAAAATTTTTAAAAGGCTGTATCATCCAGGACTTTAGGGGGGGGGGCAAACACTAACAAAAGCGATTCTCTGAAATAGGCTAAACCATATTATTCCAAAGAGAGAATGTTGACATCATATTAGCCTCTAGTATATTAAAAGGGGTCAATGAGGGGAAAGAAGGAAGGAAGGAAGGAAGGAAGGAAGGAAGGAAGGGAGAAAGAAAGAAGGAGGGAGAAAGGAAGGGAGGGAGGGAGAGAAGGGAGGGAGGGAGAGAGGGGAGGGAGAGAGGGGAAGGAGGGAAGGGAGGGAGGGAAGGAGGGAGAAGGGAAGGGAGGGAGGGGAGGGAGGGGAGGAAGGGAGGGAGAAGGAAGGGAGGGAGGAAGGAAGGGAGGGAGGAAGGAAGGGGAGGGAGGAAGAAAGGATGGAGGAAGAGAGGGAAGG
>NC_064862.1:10239578-10385062 GCF_024139225.1 Suncus etruscus
TCTTCATAATCTTAGAAACTATTTAAAATCAGCAGAGTATACTAATGTAAATAATCTGTGTAGTTAGAGCATTTTTATCCTTTTATTTTTTCCTAAATTAAATATTCCAAGTTATAACTTGGAAATTTATGGATTTTTAGCATATGGGTTGTAACTTCACCTACTTTTTATATCCACTTGTACTACAGCTCTTCACTGGTTTGATTAACAATAGTATCATGATGTGGCTTTCAGAAACATACTGATTATACATGTGTAATGAGAATTCAATTGTCAAAGCTCACTGTGTGTTAGAAAACAAATGCACATTCAACATTCATATGCAATTGATGAACATTAAGCTTCTCTTTTTAGGTTTTAAGCAGAATGTCAAAGTGAGCTAGACCATATATTACATTTATGTAATAATAGATATAAACTAAATATTTCTGTGAATAAAGTGCAATAAATAGGCTGTGAAACACACAGCTTCTTTCTTGGAGTTGGGCCATTGGTAAAGGACAAATTATTACTTTGTTCAGAAGTCAATCCAAGAGTTGCTATGGAGAACTTTGTTTCTAAGAACCAGGACTGAGCCTCCTGCTTACTAAGTATGCAACCTACACTGTACTTTGATCTTAGCCCATGATGTTTCCCACATAGATATAAAGGCATACTTTGCTTTTTTTATTTTAATATAATCCAATTTATTTATATAATATTTTGATTTTATGATTTTAGTGAAAATCAGAATATTATAAGAATTGTGATATTAAAAATGATCAAGATTCAATATAAATATGCTACTTGACATTAAACTAGGTAACTTTAGTTCCTAAAAGAAATATAAAATCTTTTTTTAAATGAAATCAAGTAATTTGAACATATGTCATTGTGCTATCCAAAGTGTATAGGCAAAACTTATTAACAACATAATCAGGTAATTACGTATGTAATTTATATGATTATATAATTTAGATAATTGTTTATTTATGAACAATATATTTAAAGAATTATTTATCAATAAGATTTTTAGATAAATATGTTATTTTATCAATGCTGCACTTTTCAAAATATATTTTACTTAACTAGTAAATTTTATTCTAATACTATAACAGAATAAAGAAACCATTCGATCTTATGTAGAAAACACAGCAACAAATAATTTGGCTGATTTTTTTATCATGTAAAAATATTCCCCAAGTCTGTCAAATTCATTATCTTTAAGTTGTCATCAGACCTAAACATTAAGGAAGAATATATTCTTTTTTGTCACATGTTAAAATAAATATATAATTAACTATGATGAACCAGAAAATAAACCAACTTATAAGTACATGTACAAAACTATACATGAAATATAACTTATTCATGATTTCATTAAATTACTGTTTGACAAAACTAGGCATCATATTGCAGGGCCCGGAAAACCCGATTTCCAGCTGCCCAGCGCAGAGTAATGAAAATGACTCAGGCCCAGCAATAATGCAAGCAAGTTCCGTATATTATCTGATCGGTCAGAGGTCCGAAACATACCCGTAGCAGAGTAGAGGTTTACAGACCCCGAAACCTTATGCCAGTCTCTTTTTATACAGAATTTAGACAGGTTAATTCATTCTTATCATCAAAGTACAATCTTAAAAGAAATAGGAATGAGCACTGGCATAGGAGAGCTGCACCTGGCGTTGTGAGATAAAGGTGATTTCAAATTTCAAGATTTTAGGGCAGGTGGGCCACACAGGAGCAGGAAGCAGGGAGGCTGGGGGGCAGGGTGGTAGCATTTTCAAATCTCAAGGGCTGGTGGGTCACACAGGAGCTCAAGGGCGGGTAGTCATACAAGAGCTCGAGGGCAGGTGGGTCACACAGGAACTTGTAGAGCTGCGGGAAGCAGGGAGGCCGGCAGGCAGGTTCTGAAAAGCAACTTATGGCTGGAGTTTAATAAATTCATATCATATTTTAAAGCTTTCATTAAAAGTATTCATAATTTCACTAAATTACTGTATGGTATAAATATTTGGATCAAGTGAAGCAATACAGAGATGCTTGTGTGTAAGATGACACCCAGCTATTAATTCAAAGCAAAGGTCTTCCCCCAACTTCCTCCTTCCTTAAACCTCCTTCTTTGATATGTAAAAGCCTACTAGATGGTACATTTGTCTCTCTAAACCAGGGCTGGTGACCACGCTGCTCTTGAGCCACATGTGGCTCCCGGCCAAAATGAATGTGGCTCTTTGCCAAGTTTCGATTTTGTTATGCTGCTTCTGAGGAGGGACCTCTGAGGAGAGATCTCCAAGCGCTTCATCCCATCTTCCATCCATCAGAAACAACTGCATGGGGCAGCGAGTGGGGGACCCGAGTGGCAAATGTTGGGTCACATCTGGCCATTAGTTTTTAGTGTGGACGATGAAGCACACCCTCACCATCACTGCAGGATTTTGACCCTCACTCAAAATGGCAAAATGCAAAATGTGTTTAATAGATTATTGTTAAAATGATATGCTTTTGTGCGAGTGTTTATTTGTTTTGGCAGGCCACTGTGTGGTGTGGCTCTCTGACTCCCAGTTTAAAATTTTGGCTCTTTGTATTGAACCCCTGATAGAACTACCTGGAATAGTTTGGTACTTTGACAGCTTGGTTGAGAACAAAATGTTTTATTACAAAAACAATAAGCCAACAAATCTAGGTAGTTGGGCAGCATTAATCAAGGTTTGGGATGATGAAGGAAAACAACATTTCTTTTGTGAGAATTTTATGAGCTAAGAATTGTGGTGGTCCTGGGGCCGGAAAGATAGTATGGAGGTGAGGCATTTGCCTTGCAATGCAGAAGGTCAGTGGTTCGATTCCTGGCTTCCCATATGGTCCCCAGAACCTGCTGATTTCTGAGCATAGAGCAAGAGTAACCCCAGAGCAATGCCATGTGTGACCCAAAAACAAAAAAACAAACAAACAAACAAAAAATTGTGTAACCTAGAGTTGATTTGCAAAAGAACAAATCAAACTAAAACCCATATCACCTTTACCAGAAAAAAGTATAAAAAGTGATGGAATTATAAATGAAAGAGGCAATTTTAACTGATATTATAAAACTACTATGACTGATACTTCTAATTTACATAAAGACAAATCTTCAAAACAGTCTGTCCAAATAGAATCCAATAGCACACTAAGAGAATCTTTCATTAATGCCAAGTAGGACTTTTTTCCATGATGTAAGGGTGGTTGAGCATATGCAAATTAATGAAGTATACCTTGTCAGATAAAACAAAGATAAAACTTTGTGCTTGTGTCTCATGAGTGCTATAGTCTTTGTGACCTAACTATCCTTATAATCATCTGTTTGGGGAAAAGAAAGAATCAGTTTCAATTCCATTTTTTCAGATATTCATAACTAATTTCTGCTGCTTTGTGTTGTGTCACAAGTATATTGATTTTATCAACCTTTCAAAAAACATATTTTGTCTCTTCACTTTGGTACTGGATAATGGTTCATTGAGTTAGGAGGTTGGTCTTGATGCTTAATGGATTAAGAACAGAGGGTGAAGAGTTTTAATATGGTGGGATATCAGGGATGAGATTGAGGGGTGAAAGGATAGTCAGATTTCTAAAGGGAAAGGAAGGGACAGTGCATGGGAGGGGCTATATAGGCTATAGATACGGGTTGTTTATAATTTAGGTTTGTCTCTCAAGGAGGATTCCTATCTCTGTGTGCTCCTGCCCACATATAAACATACAGAAGTTATCTTAGGTATATATTAATAAAAAGAGGTTGGGAGAGCAAGAGATACACTGAGTACAGAAAGATAGGTAAGTATAGTACATGTAAGGTAAAGAAATGAATAGATCAACTTTGGATACGTATAGGTTTCGTGTCTCAAGTACTAACCATTGTGTTAGTGAAATCTATCTATATAGGTGTTTCCCCTTTGCAGTATTTAATGCAGCACCCTATATATCAGCTCTCCTTTCCTATAGAGGAGGAGGTAACCGTGTGGTTTTTATTTGACATGGATTGAATTGATAATAATAAGGAGAAGGTAGAAGAAGAGAAAGACAAGAAGAGAAAAAAACCCAAAACACAACAAAACAAACAACAACAACAACAACAAAGAAGTAATGAGAAAAGTGGATAAAAGAGCAAGGGCATGTTAGTTTTCTTGAACATGTTCGATGCATAGGCCCTGTAGTATAAATCTATAAGTCACGGTTGCTGCTTTGGTGGTCTGGCTGGTCATGTGCTTCAGATCCTAATAGAGGGCATAACCTAGAGATAAAGGGTATGTTAAAGAGTTTTATCCAGACACCCATTCAAACCCACACCTGGTTCCTGGCAAGAAAATACAACCAACACCCCGACTGACTCATGCAGTGTGGCCATCCTAATCACCTCTCCTTAAAGTGGACTGTGGCTTGATACTGGACCTGGGTCCAAACGGATCCCCACTGCAAGAACTCTATCCAAGACCTCCCTTATGCAAATCTTTTGTCAATCTCAGGAAGGCCAGTGTGTGTGATGAAAGAGGTGCCCTGGACCCCACACCCCACAAGGAAATCTCAAAAGACAACGGGGAAGCCTATACATTCATCATAAGTATAAGAACTATATAACACTACCTCTTAAACTTTTTTCCCAAATGTAATCTCCTGCATACTTTGTTCCTTTTTCTTTTTTTGTTGTTTTGTTTTGCTTTTTTGGGTCACACCTGGCAATGCTCAGAGGTTGCTCCTGGCTCTATGCTCGGAGGTCGCCCTTGGCAGGCACAGAAGACCAAGTGGGATGCTAGGATTTGAGTATGTAGATTTCTGTATGAAGGGAAGATGCCTTACCTCCATGTTATCTCTCCAGCCCCACTTTGTTCCTTTAATTACTTCTTTTATTAAATTAAAATAAATTTTTCTTCAGATATATGTGAGTATTTTCTTCTCTCTCCACCCCCAAATCCACCAGCAAGATAATATAGCACCACTTCTTCCTGCAAAGGCATATTAAAAAAGGGGGAAATCTTACATATAAAAACAAGCTCTTGAACCACGCCGAATGTGGGAATGGCCCCACCCCACCCCCACCGGGTTTCTGCTACCTCCCACAGGAGCAGAACTGCACCAGCTGACAGGAATAAAGAGAAGGAAATTGACCAGACCCACTGAGGGAAGGCTGACTTCCAGGTAGTAGATTGGGGAGAAAGAGCTAGACTCAACAGTGCCCTCCACCATTGTGGCCAGAAGAGGACCAGCACTAGCTGCCAACAAAAGGGAAAGCAACGAATCAGGCCACATAAAGAGCACAGGAGGAGCCAAACCTCAGTGAGCTCACCCAACAGTCTCTCTAGAACCACCCTCAGGGAGGGGACCCATTCCCACACCACAGGGGATCAAAACAGGCTGAATTTAGAAGGCACAGCACTCCAAAGCACACCAATAAATACAAAGAAATATGGGTAAATCAAGGAGAACCCTAATACCTGAGATACGGAGACAAACCCTAGCAAGTTTCCAAGTCCACCAAAACGCACAGATCCATGGGAAGAAGACGTAAAAGCAGCCATGAGAAAGGAAATACAAGAATTAATAAAAGAAATGAAAGGAACCCTAGCTACCGAGTATAAGAAATCTATGGATGAACGAATCAGCCAAATCAAAGAAGAAATGGTAAAGAACATGAAAGATTCCATACAAAAAGAAGTGAAGGAATTAAAAGACAAAGTAACAAGCCTTACAAGCAGAAACACAGAGTTGGAGAAGCACATTGAAGAACTACAAGGAAAACTGCAAACAAAAAATGATCAAGACACCAACAAAGAAATAAAAGGCAAAGCACTGGAAGGGAACGTCCAGTATCTAATGAACAAGGACAAAGGAAACAATCTAAGAATTGTGGGTATACCAGAAGGAGAGGAAATAGGGAAAGGGGAAGAACAAGTAGTCAGAAAGATAATAACAGAGAACTTCCCCACCCTCTGGAAGTAACCTCAATGCTAATACAGGAAGTAAAAAGAGTCCCTAACAAAATAGACCCTAATAAACCAACACCAAGACATATAGTAATCCAATTGGCAAAAACAAAGAGAAAGAGGAACTCTTTAAAGCAATAAAAGAGGAAAAAACCCTAAAGTACAAAGGTAGGGACATAAGAATCAAACCAGATCTCCCATTCAAAATAATTCAAGCAAGAAGACAGTGGAATGACATATTTAAACGACTGAATGAAAGAAATTTCCAACCTAGGGTCCAATACCAAGCAAAACTATCATTCATATGGGAGGACAGACTAAAAACATTCTCAAACAAGAACGAACTTGAACTATTTGTGCAAACAAAACCGATTCTAAACAACCTACTCAGAGACAAATTACACAATTCAAACCTCCAATTGTAACAAAAACCACCCTACACAACACAAGTACACAAGAGTCATCTCTGTCAATAATCTCCCTATATGTTAATGGACTAAACTCTCCAATTAAGACACATAGTAGAGAACTGGATTAGAAAAAACAAACCGGACTTCTCTTGTCTGCAAGAAACACACCGACAACTACAGGATAAGCACAGGCTTAGAATAAAAGGATGGAAAGTAATTATTCAGGCCAATGGAAAACAAAAAAGAGCAGGGACAGCCATTCTTATATCAGAACAAATTGCATTCAACCTTAAGGAAGTGATCAGAGACAAAGAGGATCACAAGTTACTGATCAGGGGAACATTAGATCAAGAAACACTAACCCTGGTCAATATCTATGCACCTAATATAGAGTCAGCAAAATATGTGAGGCAACTGCTCACAAACCTGGAGAAACACATGAAGGAAAATGTGATAATAGTAGGGGACCTCAATACTCCACTATTACCACTGGACAGATCCACCAAACAGAAAAATAGCAAAGAAATAAGAGCTCTAAATGAAAAATTAGAAGATTTAGGGCTAATAGACTTATATAGAGCCCTCCATCCCCAGAAAGCAGAATACACATTTTTCTTAAACCCACATGAAACCTTCTCCAGAATTGACCATGTCTTAGGATACAAAGCCAACCTATATAAGACCACAAAGGTAAGGATCATTAGAAGTACCCTTTCAGATCACTATGCAACAGAGGTCAAAATTGACGTCAAGAAGAAGCAATGGAGAAAAACTAATACCTGGAGATTAAACTACATGCTGCTCAACAATAGCTGAATCAAAGAAAAACTCAATGAAGAAATAAAAAGATTCCTTGAGACAAATGCTAATGAAAACACGTGGGACTCAGCAAAAGCAGTAATGCGGGGGAAACTCATAGCAATACAGGCCTATGTCAAGAAACAGGAAAATAGCAAAACCAACAGTTTAAAAGATCACATCAAAGAATTGGAACAACAGCAACAGAGAAATCCAACCACAACCAGAAGCAAGAAATAATAAAAACCAGAGCATAAATAAACAACATAGAAACTAAGAAAACAATACAAAAAAATCAATGAGACCAGGAGTTAGTTTTTCGAAAAAATAAACAAGATAGACAAACCGCTAGCAAAACTCAACAAAAAGAAGAGGGAAAAAACCCAAATCAGTAGGATTACAAATGAAAGGAGAGAGATTACAACAGAACCCCAAGAAATGCAACATATCATGAGATCATATTATGAACAACTATACTCAGCTAGGATAGAGAACCCAGTAGAAATCAACAGATTCTTGGAAAAACACCCTCTTCCAAGACTGGACAAGGAAAAACTAGAAACAGACTAATCACCTCAGAGGAAATTGAAGATGTAATTAAAAAATTCCCTAAGAACAAAAGCCCAGGCCTAGTTTGATTTACAGGAGAATTCTATCAAACATTCCAAGAAGACTTACTACCACTTTTCCATAGGCTCTTTCAAACCATAGAAAAAACAGGAATCCTCACCAACTCCTTTTATGAGGCTAATATCACACTCATTCCCAAAGATGGCAGAGACAACCAAGAAAGAAAACTACAGACCAATCTCACTAATGAACATTGATGCAAAGATACTCAACAAAATCTTAGCAAACCGAATCTAGCACTTCATCAAAAAGATCATACATCATGACCAAGTGGGATTTATATCAGGAATGCAAGGTTGGTTCAACACACGCAAATCAATCAACATTATACACCACATCAACAACATGAAAGACAAAAAACACATCATCATATCAATCGATGCAAAGAAGGCATTTGACAAAATCCAACACCCTTTAATGTTAACGACACTCAGAAAAATAGGGTTAGAAAGAATCTTCCTCAAGATAGTTACAGCTATCTATGAAAAGCCTACAGCCAACATTATACTTAATGGCGAGAAACTAGAAGCATTCCCTCTAAGGTCAGGAACTAGGCAAGGCTGTCCACTCTCTCCACTCTTATTCAATATAACCTTAGAATTCCTAGCAATAGCAATCCGACAAGAGAAGGGAATCAAAGGAATACAAATTGGAAAAGAGGAACACAAACTATCTCTATTTGCAGACAATATGATGATATACATCAAAAACCCTAAAGAGTCCACAGTAAAACTCCTAGAAACAATTAACCAATACATCAAAGTGGCTGGATACAAAGTCAATACACAAAAGACAGTAGCGTTTCTATATATAATCAATGAAGTAGAGGAGAGAGAGATTAAAAATACAATTCCATTTAAAATAGTATCAAAAAATATCAGGTACCTAGGAATCAACCTTACAAGGGAAGTGAAAGACCTATACCAGGGAAACTTCAAAACACTTCAGAAAGACATCAAAGATGATCTAAAGAAATGGATGAACATCCCATGCTCATGGATAGGTAGAATTAACATAGTCAAAATGACTATCCTACCCAAACTACTATATAAATTTAATGCAATCCCTATCCAAATTCAGACACCATTCTTTAAAGAAATAGAACATTCAATCACAAAATTCATCTGGAACCACAAAAGACCCAGGATAGCCAAACATATACTGAAAAACAAGAGCTGGGTGGCATCTCCTTACCTAACTTGAAACTATACTATAAAGCCATAGTAATCAAAACAGAGACAGGACATCAGACCAGTGGGTCAGAACAGAATTCCCAGACATAAACCCCCAGATATACAGCCAAATAATATTTGATAAAAGAGACAAGAACCTGAAATGGAACAAAGAAAGCCTATTCAACAAATGGTATTGGTACAACTGGAAAACCACATGTACGAAAGTGAAGATTGACCCGTACCTCACTCCTTATACAAAACTCAACTCACAATGGATCAAAGACCATGAAATCAGACCCGAATCTATAAAGTTTATTGAGAATAAAATAGGCAGAACACTTGAAGACCTATATATCAAAAAGGTCTTTGAGAATGGAGCATCAATGTCAAAAAGTTTAGCATCAAACATAAACAAATGGGACTATATCAAACTAAAAAGCTTCTGCATGGCAAAAGAAACCCTACTTAATGCAAGAAGATAGTTAACAGAATGGGAAAAAATCTTTTCACTCGACATATCAGATAAAGGGCTAATATCTAAAACATACAAAGCACTCAGAAAGCTGAGCCCCCCAAAATCAAATGAAGCCATAGAAAAATGGGGAGATGAAATGAATAGACACTTCTCTGAGGAAGACAGAAGGATGGCAACAAACACATGAAAACATGCTCACCTTCACTCATCATCAGGGAGATCCAAATCAAGACAACAATGAGATATCAACTTACACCAGTGAGGATGGCTCATATCAAAAATAATGAGAACAATCTTTGTTGGCAGGGATGCGGTATGAAAGGAACTATCATCCACTGCTGGTGGGAATGCCCCCTAGTCCAACACCTATGGAGAACAGTCTGGAGAGTGCTCAAAGAACTCAGAATTGAGCTGCCATTTGACCCAGCAATTGCTCTTCTAGATATATACCCCCAAGTTTGAAGGACATTCATTCCAAAATACATATGCACCCCACTATTTATTGCAGCACTCAGTATAATAGCCAAGTCTTGGAACCAACCTCGATGTCCAACAACAGATAAATGGATCATTAAGATGTGGTATCTATACACAATGGAGTATTACATGGCAGTCAGAAATGATACAATCACAGATTTTGCAGCAATGTGGATGGACCTAGAACATGTTATGTTAAACGAAGTAAGTCAGAAGACAAAAGATAAACACAGAATGGTAGCACTATTCTGAAGCACCTAGAACATACATCTCATACACAACTAATACTTAACAATCAAATAACAGGGTTTAACATTTTAGAAACTCCAAACACTATAATAGTCAACATATTCTTGGGAGCAGTGCCCAAAATACATGAAAAAGGAACAACGCAAACTCTTGACCACACATTATACCAAAAAAAAAAAACAAAAAAAACAAAACAAACAAACAAACAAAAAAAAAGCCAGCAACACCAGAAACAACAGCATAGAAAAAAACAGGTATGTAATCAGCCTTCTACAACAAAGGCCCACAATAATCCCTTAGAGATCGTATACAGGAACACAGGTAAAAAATATCACGGGAAATCACTGACTCCAATGGAAACATCCCATAACACTATGTTTTAATGCCTTTATCTTACTATATTAAAATAACCTCTCAGTTTTTCTGTCCACAGGCGTTCTTGGATACAAAGGGCGGACAAAGTAATATGGCAGTTCGAGATACCACACGGGATTCCATACCTAGCTTGCACTACGAGATGGCCCCGAGAAAACTCTTTAACATACACTTTAGGTTATAACTTCTTTTAGGAATTGAAGCACGTGACCAGTTAGACCACCGAAGCAGTAACTGCAATGTACAGACTTAAACTATAGGCTCTATTCATCGAACACATTCAAGCAAACTAGCATTCCCTTGCTATTCTCTCCTCTCTTCTCACTACTTTCTTTTTTCTTTTTTTCTTTTCTATTCTTCTCTTTACTTTTTTCCTTTACTCTTCTCCCTTCCTTTCTAATGTATTTTCTCTTTTCTCCCTTCCTACCCCTTCCATATACCTTCCCCATTCCCCCCTCTGGAAATCCAACTATCCTTTACCCCTCAATCCCATCCAGACCTCCCACCATATTAAAACTCTTCACCCTCAGCCCTTAACCGATTAGGCATCAAGATTGACCTCCTAGCCCAACAAACCAGTACCCAGTACCCAAGCGAAGGGACACCCAGTCAAAACCACACTTCATCTCCTCCAAGAAAAGGCAGTCAACTCCCCTGCGGACTCATGCTGCACGGCCCTCCCTACCAATTCCCCCTAACGTGGACTGTTACTTGAAACCTGATTTAGTTCCAAAAGTAGCCCCAATGCAAGAACTCTTCCAGGACCTCCCTGCCACAAATCTTTTACCAATCTGAAGAAGGTCAGGGGGTGTGATGGAAAGGTGCCTGAGAACCCACACACCACAAGAAAAACCCAAAAGACAATGGGAAAACCTGTACTTCCAACATAAGCATAAGGCCTGTATTACACCACCTCTTTACCTGCTTTTCCCCAAATGTAAGGTAGTCTTTTTCATCACTTTGGTCCTTTAAATAGTTTGTTAATTCATTTTTTTATAAAAAGTCTGTCCTACATATATATATATATATATACGCACATATATTTTTATTCTTATTTTTTTAATCTTTTTTGGGTATGTGACCTGTTTCTGTTTTCCTCTCTGTCCACCCCCAAATGCACCGACAATATAATGTAGCATCATTTCTCCCTGCAAAGGCACACTAAAAAAAGGGGAAATCTTACCTATAAAAAAGAGTTCTTATCTACTAGAGATAGGAACTCATAGTTGTTTACAATACAGGGATATCTCCTACCTTGAAAATATGACATGTGAAATCAACTTAGACCTCAGATGATTAGATACCATCTGTCCAGCCTTGAACCCTGGATCCCAGACATAGAAACGGCACAGTTCTTCACAACAGCTGCAGGAAACAAATCCCATCCAGGACAGCCTTAATACTGCGGGGTCACCAACAAGTGCCAGCTCTAATATGATACCCTGACAATGAGGAAAATGGGAACAACTTGACCTAAGAGCAGGCTAGCCTACCTTACCAGCTAACAATAAGATAAAATCAGAAGACTTGTCACCTTTTGGTAGGTCCAAAAGCCAAGATCGCGATTTACAGATGACTGGCTGCTAGAACCATTACCAGACTGTATACATCTTGGGACCAATAAAAAAGCCCTAGTCTAGGGTTTGAACTACGACCTGCACAATAACCATGATCCCCAGTTCCAAAGGTCTGGCAGAGACAATTGTAACGGAATGGGGCTTCTGGAAACACAAAGAAAGATGCTATCCTAGGTGCCATCCTAGGTTCAGTGCAAAGACCAAGACCACCAACCACAGAAGATGGATTAAAATGACACTGAGGGAACAGAACTTCTAGAACCACAAAGACTGACTTCATCATAAGTCCCACCCCTGGATCTGTGCAGATACCGAGATCTCTAGACAGAGTTCTGATTGTATCACCCAGGACAGAACAGAAGTCTTCCAAACACCACAAAAGCACCACCGTGAGAGTAAATGATCCTGAGAGAGTCTATAGTTAATCCCATGACAATATACTCTAAGGATGGAGAAACCCCATATCTCTTAGGCCAAATGAATTCCTTTTCGAATGAAGTCTCACATAGAGAACATGTGCTGTGGCCCTTTAAGCCAGTCTCTGCCTGCTTTCTTGTTTTAGGAATAGTTGTTCAGAAACTACTTCTGAAAAAATTCAAGTACCTCTAGAAAATTTCATCCAATTGTTTATACAAAGAGGGGACTCTCTTGTGTATTCTCAGTGTGACTATTAAAAATGCTCCCTATACCTTTTCCATATTCCTGGCCACATCCCTGCAGAGCATTCGTTCTCACAGACCAGAGACACTCCCCAAGGGCAGCAGGATAATGTGGGGGCACTGACCAGCATACAGGAACTGTGATTGCACCAGCTGTGGGGGACAGAGTAGGTGGTTTATGAGGAGGACAACATACACTGGGGTCATAGGCAGAACATCCTTACAACCCTGCCCCCCCACACCCTCACTTTTCACTCTCCCAGGAGGCATTGCTTCCTCCTCTCAGTTTTAGGAGCCCTGGGGGTGCAGTGGCCGCCCTTTCAGTGTTCCTCCCCTTCTCTGAAGCTGTCTCATCATGGGACAATTCCAGAATGGGCCTAATTTCTCATGGGGTCTTTCCGGGGGGGGCAGCAGTTTCTTCCTCTACAAGGGTGTATCTCTGTGCTCTCCATCCACACACAGACATTCACAGACATCCCCATGTGCACCCCAATCTCCAATTTCATCTTGTTCAGGTCCCACTCTCTGCATCCTGGTTGTATCTACACCCTTGGTTCTTTTCCAACAAAGGCTCTAGTACATTGGCAGATGGGCGGGATGACTGCATCACCTTTTCCTAAAGACTGATATTACCCCCAAATTCCTCAGAAAAAGGAGGCACCAGGTATTTGGCACCAGGTGTCGTGGCTCTCTGAGCTGTTTCATCTCCCATCTTCCCTGTCCCACACACACAGTGACAGGCAAGCCAGCACAATTAAAAATAAAAAACAATTTGTTTTTTTTTTTGATCATGACTCATCGGTGTCTCAAATTCAATGACTTGTCAGGTGTCTCAAAGTCAACGCGGGTGCTTTTTTTTCTTCTGCCTATATTTGTTTCTTTCTGTTGATCAATTTCCAAGTTTTTAAGCTGTTCCATTAAGTTATTTGTTTTTTTTTTTACATTTTTTTCTTTATTTAAACATCTTGATTACATAAATGATTGTGATTAGGTTTTAATCATGTAAAGAACACCCCCTTCACCAGTGCAACATTCCCACCACCAATGTCCCAAATCTTCCTCCACACAGGTGCTTTTTGAGACATTTGCAGCAACACTTGCGTAGACAATTGATCAAGGTCTTTTTCAGAGACCTGGACTGACCTCGACCAGTGGGTGTGGGGGTTGGTGATCGAGTGATGGGGTGGCCCTGGCCCTGAGGAGTCTCAGACCCTGCCCTCTGGGAACTTCTGTGGTAAAAGAGGGGTGTTCTTCAATCTTGTCGAGGTCTCCATAAAAAACAGAGTAGTTCCGTTGAGGGCACTGTGAGGTCAGGAGTCCCTGACGGTGTGTCATCAGGAGTGCTTGGCAGTGTGTCGTCTGGAGTGCATGAAAGTGTGTTACATCCATTTAAGGAAAGCACACACCAGACGTGGTTTTTCTCCTTCCCTGGTTCAGTGCTTTCCTCTAAAAGAATTATTTGCCAAAAGGCCCACTTAGCGAAGTCAATCATTTGAACCTTTGCGTGGATCATTGGCAGTAATTCCAACATGGCTGTAACATTACATTTTTCTCTCTATTTGGCCACTATAGAAATCCAGCCTCAGCTCTCCTACAGACAAAGAAATGTCAGTACCAACGCCCGCCAAAAGTCTCCTGCTGGCTAGTTTGCATAACCTGGTGCCAACAGGTTGTTTTTCTAGGTCTAGCTCTATGATGGTAAACTATTATTTCCGTCCCCCCAATATCTATTTTGTGGCTACTACTTAGACATCATGAATGTCTCTGTCTCTCTCCTCCTGGTATCTTAAAAAACCTGTTTTTTGCTAAACTATAAACATCTCTACTTCTAGTTTCACTGCCCTCCAGCAGAGTTCTTTCTCACCTGAAGAAGTCTTTTAAAATGTAAATTTAAGGTCTGTTTTTCCATTGTACTGCTCTCCTGCTCTTTGAGGACACCTTGAATACCAGAGTTTGTCCTTATAAAATGTCATCTACTGAAAAGTAAATTTGTCTCTCGTCCCTTGGGCGAGGGTCCCCATACAAAGCATTCTGTGTGGTCTCATTTGTTTCATATTTCATATTCGTCCATTCGTGCTCACGCTTCTCTCCCCATGAAAGGTTTCCCGGACTCCACAAAAGTTCTGCTTAGCGGGGCCGGGCGGTGGCGCTAAAGGTAAGGTGCCTGCCTTGCCTGCGCTAGCCTTGGACGGACCGCGGTTCGATCCCCCGGTTGTCCCATATGGTCCCCCAAGCCAGGAGCAACTTCTGAGCACATAGCCAGGAGTAACCCCTGAGCGTTACCGGGTGTGGCCCAAAAACAAAACAAAACAAAAAAAAAGTTCTGCTTAGCAACACTAACCCGTTTGCAGCAAAGGTGTGTCATCACGATTGCATGAAGGTGTGTTGTCTGGAGTTTGTGGATATCTGTTGTCCTGAGTCCGAGTCGGTGTGCTGTCATTAGTCAGAGATGGGGCGAGGTCTGGAGTAGGGGGCAAGCCAGGCCGAGAGGGGAGCCCTTTCCTTAGCTTGATGTCCAAGAAGCTCTTTGGCACTGAGAGTCGTTTTACTAAGAAGGGACGCCTCTGGGCCTGAAAGGGGACACTCAGGGCCACCTGGGTGAACCGGCCTAGTCCCAGGAGACGGGGCCACCCTGCCCATGATGGGTGGCGTTCTGCCCAAGGGTGGCGGCAGCCATAGGGCCTGTGCCTGTGTCTGCAGAGGGCAAAGAACACAGGGATGTCCCTGGTAGGAGAAGGAAAAGTCCCCTGGGCCAGGCTGGGGGGGGGCAGAAATCCCACTGCCATCCCCCTCCCAGACGAGAATCCATGAGGTCACAATACCCCAACTGCCAACCTCTCTGGGGTCTCTGCACCCGTCTCCATGGCTCCCCCTCCCATACAAGACTGGCAGCCCCAGGCCCTGAATTGGTACAGAGAAAGAGAATAGTTACCCTCTCATCAGCTGCCTCCATGTTTCGTTCTTCCCTCCTCTAGAAAAGCAAATCATCCTCTCTACAGGGATGAGTGTGTACATCAGAGGGTGACAGCAGAGCTTTTCTTTGGGGGTCCAGGGTGGCCCAGGCCAGCTCTGAGGCCCCAGTTTCCCAAAATCAACACAATCACAGAGGTTCCTGCTTCTGGACAAAGGCCTGTCCAAAAAATCTCCAGGGTCCCAAACTCACCCAGGGAGCGCCAAGGACACAGTTCTCTCAGGGACCTGTCATCTACTCTCAGGGAATGTGGCTAAGTCGAGGCACAAGTTACATTTACCCATGCCCCACTGGAGGGTAGAGGCACTGCCCAGCTCGTGCTTCATGTCCAGAGACAGGCCAGCAGGATTCCCCAAAGTCCCTCAGGATCTGCCTTTTCTCCCACCTGTTGCTCCTCTCCAGGCCCTGGGTTCTCTGGGGTTGCTGTCTATACTGACATCCTCAGAGTTTATGGCCTGGGACTTGATGGTAGGAGAAGAGGGTTCCCATTAAAGGGCTCAGAAATAGGCTCCTTGTCCCTCAGTGTAAGGCCTCTGGCTTCGCTCCATTACTGAGAAGAAAAGGAAGAGTGAGGTGGGGGCTCTGAGCTACTCAGAGAAGCCTCACCCAAGCATCACAGGACCACTTCAGTGAACTTGGGGTCAGGTCTCTTCCTGGATTACTTACAAAGATACTGAAACCTTTTTGATTCTCCTCAGAGACTCTTGGTGCTAGCAGAGCTCTGACAAGAAAACTCTTAGAACAAGGTCCTGATCCTTGTACTTCCTCAGCAATGACCCTGGTCCCCTCTACTGAGGTTCTCAGAAACTCAACTCCACTGTCCTGGGCAGCTCAAAACTGTTGACAGCCCCCGCCCACCCACCCCCCAACATGTGTCTGTGGCTTGTGTTCTGCAGTGCTGTGACTCCAAAGAAACAGAAGCAGCACTGCATGTGGGAGTTTTCTCTCAGACCCAGCCACAACACCCAAATAGTCTGCACTTGAGGTGAAATTCACTTTTCTTTAATCCCTTATTCCTGCCCCTTAGTCTATGAGAAAAAATATTCTACCCTGCTTCCAATCAGACTTCCAATCTCTATGTTTCTCTGATGTCTTCATCTTAGACACTGGCCTCTTACTAAATCCCCAGGAACTGTTCCTTGTTCTTACCTGGTATTTGTAATATATAAGCAAGAAAGTCATGAGGTAAATCATAAAAATAATGGAGAAAATTATGAAGGTGCCCAAAAGGACTGGACAGCCCCTAGAGTGGCCTATGGGGAAAGTAAATTTTGGGGAGATCATCATTATCTCTCAAATATTGCCTATGGCAAATGAGTCTAGAACCCGCAGGTCCTGTTTATATAGGCTTGGTGACATCAGAGGCCAGTGAAGTCACAATGATGTACAGGGTGGGATAAGGGACCCAATAGTCCTGGAAACCATAAGCCCTGGCCCACATTGGGGCCTAAGTGTTCTATCTGCTCTTCCATTTCCTTCTTCATTTTTTAGCTCCCTGGCCCAAATCTTGTTGTCTTGTTAAACCAGAGTTCACTTTTGCCCTCAATCTTTGATGCCTTACAATAATTTTTGTTCCCTGCCTAGTAAACCTAAAAGAGCCCCTGTATTTCAGCAGACATCACCCTCTGGCCATCTGTGTTCAGATTCTCTTTCCTATAGATCTTTATTGCCTCATGAGTTAATATTCCTTTCCCTGCCCCTAGTATTGAGTACTGGTTTAGTAAAGAAAATGGAGTTCTAGCTTTTGGCTCAGGGAGACATGATGAGGGAGAAACCAAAGGATACCACTGACTCCATCACTCTTTTCTGACTGGCTTGGCTTATTTATTCATTTTTTATTCATTTACTTATTTATTTATTTATTTATATTTTGCTACTAACCTGCTACTTCAGATATGTCTGCGTGGAATTTAGAAACATGGTGCTTAGAGTGATCTAAAAACTTGTGGATATTTATTTTACAACTAATACTCGGACAGAGACCTAAGACTCAGAAACTCAAGGAGATGGTTTGTGCCTTGACCCTCTGGTGGCTAATCATCATAATGACCTCCTGGAACTGGAATGATATACAGTGCCCATCACTGGAACATCAGGTCACCTGGGCATTGTTCAGAGGCCCCCACAGGTGGGACAGTGAAGGGGAGTGAACTGAAGACTGAGCAGCATCCCAGAGGCTGAGGCCCACTGCCTTTTTTCTACCAAACAAGATTTGTGTGAGGACCTCAGGCCAGCAGCAACACACCAAGGTCATTGATGGGGTAGAAACCAAAGAGAACTCTATCTGAGCAGTACTACATCAGCAGGGAGATGAGTAAGTCCCCACATCTAGATTTCAGCCAAGGATCAAAGGCTTTTACATACCAGGCTTCTTGTAGAAGACTACCGCAGAAGGAAGATGAGGAAGATGATGGAGGATAAGATGGAGGATCTAAACTCAGCCAAAGAAGCCCAACTGCTTTTAGAACTTCGTGCAACTTTCTTCTAGGTTAAGCTCTTGATCCTATGTGCATAAGTCATTATACTGCTGGTAAAACTGTATGTTTTTGTTAAACTGTGTGGTGCTACATTTATAGATTTTAATAGCTACTGTTTGTTCTATGCCTCGTTGCAAACAGAAAATTTTGTACATATCTTTAGTAGTTTAATATTATTTTGCACAGTTCTGGGAAAACACATAATGATAGATTTTTAATGTTTCTCAGCTACCCAATTACTGTGATGTTTGATTGTATATTATGTAGCAACTTATTCTCAAACTACACCTGCAAAAATGTTCTTATATCTTTGTATACAGAAGTTGACGAAAAAGGAACTTAGAAACTTTAAACTCTTATTACAGTGCTCATTGCAAGAATGTTTCTCAAACTTATTTTCAAATTGTATATATTTGCAGAAATGTTCTTGTGGTTTTGTTTAGATAAATTTATGATTAGGAACTAGGATGTTATGAATTCATAGTGCCTTGTTCAGTGTAAGAATATTTAAGAATTTTCAAATTAAGTGTATCTGCAGAAAGGTTTATGTTTATGTTAATATGTCTATAAAAAGTGATATGTATATGACAAAGATATAGAAAAAGCTGCTTGTTTTGAGAATATGAATGCAAAATCTGAACTTGGATGATTTTATAACCAATATTTACTGTGATTATTGCAAAATGACAACCATTTTTATAAGTTCTGATTTGGGGTTCCCTCCTTTGGTGGAGAAGAATAGAACAAAAATTTTGTAACTTTTTTATTTTCAATTTTTTGGTTTATTCTAAACAGAATTGGTGGACTTATAAGATGACACCCATCTATTAACCAAAAACAAAGGTGTTCCCCCAACTTCTGCCTTCTTTAATATTTTTACTTTGATTTGTAAAAGCCCGCCCTATAGGTATTTTTTTCTCTCTCAATCTTTCTCATTCTGGTATTGGGATTGGCTTAATAATAAAAGAGGAGTTACCACAAGAAGGTACTGACTCCATTACTCTCTCCTGACTGTGATACTCTGCTTCTTCAAACCCATCTGCATGGTGTTCAGAAACATGGTGCCTGTGCTGATCTCACAACTTGTAGATTTTTATTTTACATGTGTGCATGTTTACAAAGTTTTGACATAATAAATTAGAGTTGTATTCTGATAAGTAACTATTTAATAGATAAGTATAAATTATAGTTAACATACATAAGTATAAATCATAAATAACAAGATACATTCTGGTGTAAAATGTGTTTATATACTTTATTTAAATAAAACATTATTCATAATTTAGAAAGCTCACATAATTTTGTTTGTTTATTTTTGGGCCACAACTGGTGATGTTCAGAGCTTACTCTAGCTTTGCATGCCAAAATTAATCCTGCTGAACTAGGGGAACCATATGTGTTGCTGGGATCAAATCTTGATTGGCCACATATGAGGTAAATGTCAAATGTCTTAAGTGAGCCATTTATCCTTTGTGGTCAAGTAAGATTTGCAGGACAATGAAACTTCAGGCTAGACAAGTATGGTGAGGAGAAGTCAAAATGAAAAGAATTTGAAAGTTAAGAAAGTAAACTTAAATAGTAGGAGAAAAGTTAGAGAGAAGGGAATGTAGATGAAGAGTATAAATGCAGACCAAAAATATTACTGCATTTCTAGAAACTGCAAATGCTTAAAGCCATGTCCCTATGTTGTTTCAATAGTTAGGGAAATGATCTTTTAGTTTGCTAAAAATTTCCTTTATGTAGAATTCCAGGTTTTTCTACTGCTTTCTTAAATACTGGAATATTCTTTTTTTTTAAAAAAAAAATAATATCTTTACTTAAACACCATGATTGTAGTTGGGATTCAGCCATAAAAAGAAAACCAGTGCAACTTTTCCATCAATAATGCCCCATCTTTTCCTCCCCATTCCACTCCTGTATTCAAAAGAAGTTTTCTACATCCTTCACTCACTGACATTGTTATGATAGTTCACAGCATAGTTATTTCTCTAACTGCACTCAACACTCTTTGTGATGAGCTTCATATCTTGAGCCAGTCCTTCCGGCCCTCATCTCTGTGCAATATTTCAATGTCTTATTTTTCTTAAAATCCAAAGATGAGTGAAACTATTCTGTGTCCATCTCTATTCCTCTGACTTATTTCACTCAGAATAAGAGATCCCATGTACATCCATATGTGGGAAAATTCTATGACTTCATCTCTCCTGACAGCTTCAGAATATTCCATTGTGTATATGTACCACAGTTTCTTTAGCCATTCATCTGTTGAAAGGCATCTTTGTTGTTTACAGTGTCTAGCTATTGAAAGTAGTGGTCAACAAATATAGGTTTAGGAAGGGATTTTTTTATTATGTTTTTGAGTTCATAGGGTATATCCCCAGGAGTGCTATGTCATGATCAAATGGGAGCTCAATGTCCATTTTTGAGAAATCTCCATATTATTTTCCATAAGGGCTAGACTAGATGGAAGTTTTTTTTTCACCCCACATTCCTGCTAGGAGATACTGTTTTTGTTCTTTGTGATATGTGCCAGTCTCTGTGGTGTGAGATAGTATCTCAGTGTTGTTTTAATTTGAATCCTCTGATGATGAGTGATGTGGAGAATTTTTTTATGTGCCTTTTGGCCATTTGTATTTCTTCTTTGAGAAATTGTTTATTTTTTCTCCCCATTTTTTGATGGAGTTAGATATTTTTTGTAAAGTTCTGTCAGTGCCTTGTATATTTTGGATATTAGACCCTTATCTGATGGATATTGGGTGAATAGCTTCTCCCATTCTGTGGATGGCTTTTGTATCTTAGGCATTATTTCTTTTGAGGTGCAGAAACTTCTCAGCTTAAAATAGTCCCATTATTGCATTTCTGCTTTGTTTTGTTTGGAGAGTGTTGCTTTTTCCTTGAAGATGCCCTTTGTTTCAATGTTATGGAGTGTTTTTCCTACGTGTTGTTCAATATACCTTATGATTTCAGGTCTGTTATCACGGTCTTTAATCCGTTTGCATTTGACCTTTATGCAGGGTATTAGATGGAGATCTGAGTTCGTTATTTTGCAAGTGGATAACCAGTTATTCCAACACCACTTGTTGAAGAGGCTTTCTTTGCTCCATTTGCATCATTGCTTGTTATCAAAGATTAATTGATTATATATCTGGGAGCATTCTCTGAATAATAATAATTCTGTCAATCCATGAGCAAGGTACTTGTCTACATTTCCCAGTGTCCTTTTTTATTTCTTGAAGCAGGTTTTGTTTTGTTTTGTTATTTAAATGTTTTATTTAAAGAATTATAATTACAAAATTATTGATTTATTTTAGGCATATAATAATTCAGTGTAGGTTTGTCATATTTTTCTGCAGCTACATTCTACATTTTAAAACTTCATTTGAATATCAAATATATTATATTCTCATTTTTATAAATGCTTTCTTGTATTTTTTTGGTTAGTAATTTTTATGTGACCAATGTGAATTACAAATCTTTCATAGTAATCTTTGTATTAGATATTTTGGTGGTCTTTCATTGGGTGCATATATGTTTAGTCATTTGATATTAATATGGCCACTCCAGCTTTTTTAAGGGTATTGTTTGCTTAGATGACTTCCTCCAGCCTTTGATTTTGAGTCTATATTTGTTCTAATTATTCAGGTGTGTTTCTTGTAGGCAGCAGGATGTCGGATTCATCTTTTTGATCCATTTTGTTATTCTGTGTCTCTTAACTGGTGCATTTAATCCATTTACATTGAGGGAAATGATTCTCATGGTATTTAATGTAATCTTTGCATAAGTTTGGTGTATCTGTTGGTTTGTATTTTCTTTTTTTTTTTCTTTTTTTTTTTTGTGGTTTTTGGGTCACACCCGGCAGTGCTCAGGGGTTATTCCTGGCTCCATGCTCAGAAATTGCTCCTGGCAGGCACGGGGGACCATATGGGACGCCGGGATTCGAACCAATGACCTTCTGCATGAAAGGCAAACGCCTTACCTCCATGCTATCTCTCCGGCCCGGTTTGTATTTTCTTAAAGTAGACTTTCAGCTTTTTCTTTAAAGCTGTTTTTTTTTTTTAATATCTATAGTTTCTGACCTGTTGCTTATCTGTGAAGCTAGGTATACTTTCTTCAAACCCAAATTTGAGTCAGGCTGGGTGCAGTATTCTAGGTGAAGCATCTATTTCATTCAGTCTTGTCACAATATCCCACCACTGTTTTCTGTCCTTGAGGGTTTCTTGTGACATATCTGCTGTAAATCTTAAGGATTCTTTTCTGAATGTAATTTCTCTTTTTGATCTTGCTGCTTTCAGTATTCTATCTCTATCTGTGGGATTCGTTATTGTGACTAGAATGTGTCTTGGGGGGCCGGCACCATGGTGCTAGAGGCAAGGTGTCTGCCTTGCCAGCGCCAGCCTAGGACGGACTTCAGTTTGATCCCCTGGCATCCCATATGGTCCCCCAAGCCAGGAGCAACTTCTGAGTGCATAGCCAAGAGTAACCCCTGAGCGTTACCGGGTTTGGCACCCCAAACAAAAATACCATGTATCTTGGGGTGCTTTTTATCTGGTCTTTTTTTAGGTGGAACTCTTCAGGCATGCAGGTTTTGGTTGCATGCATTCTTTAGCTCTAGGAGTTTCCCTGTGATGATGTCTTTGTTGATTCTTCCTAGGGATCTTCCTGGGCCTCTGAGACTCTAATGATTCTTATGTTGTTTCTATTGAGTTTATCAAAGACTTCTATTTTCATCTGTTCACATTTTATTTTTTTCTTTTTAATATAATAATATCCAGTATTCAAGCAAATATTGGCTGCCTTACAAAATTAAGATAGAAGCAAACCTCCCATGGTTCCTACAACATTGTCTAGTATAAATTTTGACTGATAAATGCATTCAAATATATTTGACAATTTTTTATTTTAATTTTATTTAAATACTGTGATTACTAGGTCTTTCATAATACAGTTTTTTATAGATAAATTTTTCATGATTGAGTTACAGTCATAAAATGTACAACTACCTTCACCAATGGCCACCCCTGTTTGCCAATTTGAGTACAATAATGTTCGAGCAAAAAGTACCTCATAAGAAATTATTATATATAAGAGCAAAAGGGATAAAGGGAAATGACAATAAGTAAAGACTGGACTCAAAGTTTTGTGGGATGAAGCTTCCATGTAGTTAACATTGTTGATGTGAACTACAAATGGATTCCACTATTTGAAATGCTGCTCTTCAACTCTTCTATGAATAATGTAGTTCTTAATTCTTTTTTTATATTACAATGTGGCAAGTTCTTTTTTTATTATTTTTTATAATTTTTATTTTGATCAAAGTGGCTTACATATCTTTCACAGTAATATTTTAGGTACATATTAACAATGAATCTGGGGAATTCCCATCACCAAAGTTGTCCTTTCTTCACCCCTGTTTCATCTTGCATCTTCACCCTTACCCCCCGGGCTGCTAGAATAAGTGGTCCCCTCTGTGTCTAGCTTACTACTTAGTGATAATACAACTGTTTGGTCTTGGTACCCTCCACTATTTCCCCCTCTATTTGAGAGGCAAAATTAGATAGGTTCAAGTTACATGGTTTTGTTTGAAGAAAAGAAAAGCAGTAAAATGGGGTAAAATAAAATAAGCCAAAAATAGGCGGAGTCCTTCTAGAGGCCCTCAACCTCATTTTGAGAGAGGGAAGGGAAAAAAGAAGTGAAACACCACAACAATACAAAAGGAGATATTAAATAAAAAAAAAACAGTGAGCACTACAGCAATAAAAATAAGCACCACATAATAACCATGGTCCTGAAATAAAAACATAACAGCTCAAAAAAGAAAAAAATGAAATAATAAAAATATTGGAGACAACAACGTCAATATCCAAATCAAAACAAAGAATCAAAAAATAGATAAATAAATAAATAAGATGATTTTGTGCTGTTTTTTTTTCTGCATAGGCACAGTAAATATTGGGGACATTAGAGAGGGAATTCTCTTGGCCTAACCGTGGTCCTCAAACTATGGCCCGCAGGCCACATATTGTATTTGTATCTGTTTTGTTTCTTCATTGCAAAATAAGATATATGCAGTGTACATAAGAATATGTTCATAAGTTTTGTTTTTACTATAGTCAGACCCTCCAATGGTCTGAGGGACAGTGAACTGGCCCCCTGTTTAAAAAGTTTGAGGACCCCTGGAAGAGATACAGGGTTTCTCTACCTTTGAAGTATACTTTTATGGGAGTAACTATAGACTCCTTGCATGTTCTTTTACTCTCCCCTCGGTGCCTTTCTGGCGTGTGGAAGGCTTCAGCTCCGTCATGGGTGATAAAATGAGACCTTTGTATCTAAAGATTTTGGTATCTGCACAGGCCAAGGAATGGAGCTTATGATGAAGTCTTTCTTTTCACATTTTTTTCGTACATTTTCCATTGTCTGATCGTTTGCCTTAAGGTTCTTTTCCAATCTCTTCTGCTGTATGGAGTTGTTCTGCATTTCATCTTTCAGTTCACTGATTCTGTCCTCAGCTGCTGTTACCCTGTTGGAGAGGCTTTCCATTGAGTTTTTCAGTTCCGCTATAGTGTTTTTTCAGACCTGTTATTTCAGTTTACAGTTTTCTGATTTCTATCTTTGTGTTTTGTTCAGCTTGATCTATGCTTTTCTTTTTTTTTTATTTCTATGAGGATCCTCCATATTTCTATTCTAAACTCCTTATCTGATAGGTTAATAAGATGGTTGGTATTTTTGGGTCATCAGAGCTATCATCTTCATTCTCTGTGCAAAGTGTTTACCTAGAAATTTTTCACATTTTCACATTTGTAGTGTGGTCTTTTCCTACATGCTATGGTGGGGTTCATTAGTTAGAATGTGCACTCTTCTGGATTCCCTAGAAGATAGTTTCCCTGGGTCTTTCTTGGCCTACTTAGGAGAGTTTCAGGAGGCAGAATAGAAGAGAAACAGGCAAAGGAACAGTCCTTTCCATTTCTCTCCCTGTTGCTACGCTCACACAGCATGGTCCAGGCACCTCCCCCGCCTTCACAGACAGAGAAGTACACCTTTCTGCTGGGGCTCCTTTGGGAGACAGTTTTCACTGGGTCTTTCCTGGCCTTCATAGTTGAGTTTCAGGAGAAAAATAATTGTCATTGAATTTAATATCATTTTTGTGTGGAAGTTTGGTATGTCTCTTGGTCTTTCTTTCCTTATAGTAGACCTTTCAGCTTTTCTTTTAGGTCTGGTTTAAAGTTTCTGAGCTGTTTATTGTGAAACCATGTATACTTCCTTCAAACTGATAGTGAGTCTAGCTGGGTTTAGTATTTTAGGTACAGCATTTATTTCATTGAGTTTTGTCACTATTTCCCACCACTACCTTCTGGCCTTAAGGTTTTTTTGTTACAGGTCTTCTGTAAATCTTGAGAATGCTCCTTTGAATGTAATTTCCCTTTTTGATATTGCTGCTTTCAGTATTGTTCCTCTCTATGGGATTTAGTAGGATGTGTCTTGGGGTGCTTTTCTTTGGGTCTTTTTTAGCTGGTACTTTTTGGGGGAGCAGGATTTGGTTACATATAGTCTTTATCTCTGGGAGTTTCTTTCTAACGATGCCCTTGATTGTTGATTGCTACTGGGGATTTTCTTTCTTGATTTCTGAGACTCCAATGAATCTTATGCTGTTTCTGTTGAAGTTATTAAACACATTTATTTTCATCTCTTCAGTCTTTGAGTATTTTTTCATTATCTGATCATTTGCTTTGTTTCTTTTCCAATTTCTTTTGCTTATGAAGTTGTGATGCATCTCATCTTCCAGCTGACTAGTTTTGTCCTCGGCTGCTGTTATTCTATGGAGAGGCTTTCCATAAAGGTTTTCATTTCCTCTACTGAGTTTTTCAGGCCCATTATATCAGTTTGGAGTTTTCTGATTTCTATCTTTGTGGTCTGTTCAGATTGATCTATGCTTTCTTTGAGTTCTGTGAACATCCTCTATATTTCTATTTTAAACTCCTTATATGAGAGGCTAATTAGATGGTTGGTATTTTTTTTGTCATCAAAACTACCATCTTCATTCTGTATTTCTGCTGTTTTTCTGCATTGTTTTCCCATTACCACACTTGAAGTGTTGTATTACATATTGTAATGGGGTTCATATTCCAGAAGATTTATGTGGCCTCTCTGCCTTGTTCCACCCTTTTGACTCCACAGCTCTTTTGGTTCTACCCTTTGTGGGTGGAGACAAGCCTACCTTGCTCTGTGCACTTGAGAACTTTCTTTGCTGTGGTCTTCTTTGGTTGTCTTTCACCCAGAATCAGGAAGCCAGGTGCAGGTGCTGCTTCTTTTTTATTAATATCTTTATTTAAACACCTTGACTACAAACATGATTGTGGTTTGTAAACTCATTTAAAGAACACCCTCCCTTCACCAGTGAAACATTCCCATCACCAATGTTCCAAATTTCTCTCTCCTCCCACCCAGCCACTTCCCCTACCTGCTTTCTACTTCCCACATTCTCAATGTAGTTCTTTAGCCCAAACACATGCAGGAGTGAGCCCCTGTTCTTTTGAGTGGAGACAAGCCTACCTGTGCCCTGAGTGTTTGAGAGTATTTTTGGCTGGGGTCTTCTTTGGTTGTCACTCACTAGAAATCCCTGGATATCCTTGTGAATAAAAACAATAACAAAGAAGGAAGGATGGAGGGAGGGAGGAAATGAAGGAGTGAGGGAAGAAGGAGAGGAAGGAAATAATGAATGAAAGAAGGAAGGAAGAAAGGAAAGAGGGAGGGAATTAGGTAATATAAATATAATGCCACAAATTATACAACTTCCTTTACCTTACTCAGCATTTTGTATGGAAAAAAATTCAAACATCTATTCTGTTTATCCAGTAATTTTATTTGGTTCTCAGAGTTAATCATATCCCAATTTGTAAAAGACCCATTTTATTTCAGCTTCCATGTGTCTGATATTGAGCTAGATATACCAGAAATTTCCTATCATTAACTGTCCCAGTATATTCAAGAAACTTATAAATGGAAGTGTGTAATATGTGTTATTGCAATAAAGAGTATAAGAGTGGTAATCTTACCTGTAATACCATTACCTATGGTAAATATTACCTATAAAAATTAGCTGTAATTTGCAGTACTACAATATAAAATATAGTAAAAGTTTATGTGAGAAATAACCTTTGAGCTGACACTTGTATCTAAGAGTTATTATCAAGTGGACAAAAGATCATTTTGACAAAGGTGGTCTCATGTTAGAGAGAAAGGAGTTAATGCTTATCTACTTTCAACAAATGTTTGCCATTACTGTGACAAAACAATTTATTTGAGCAGAAGAGAATGATAGCTGAATGATAAGCCTAATATGGTTAATTGAGGACTAAATATCAAGATGTTTTTAGTCTTGACTATGGGATTTGAATTTTCTTCCCAAGTCAATAGTGAAATATTTGAAACTTTTAAGGATAATTTTATTTTAAGTTATACATTCTATTAAAAATATCCTTAGTGATAGACTGAATTAATGAGATGGACGATGATGAAACTGATTAGCTCTAAAATAAGACATGATAGAAAAGACTGAAAGGAAAAATAAATGATAGTTTTAGTTTTTCTTTTCATCCTTGCTGGAATGTAATAATTGAACTTTATTATTATCAGCAAATGACATAATATTTACAGATGTTATCTTTAGAATATTGAACAGAGTTATCAGATCAATTTTATTCTTTCTCATAAGGAAAATCT
Organism: Suncus etruscus; assembly: GCF_024139225.1. NCBI lineage: Eukaryota > Metazoa > Chordata > Mammalia > Eulipotyphla > Soricidae > Suncus > Suncus etruscus. The sequence goes on from NC_064862.1 coordinate 10,267,496, forward strand.
TTATTTTCTTTTTTGAATTTTCTTTTATTTAGTGTTTTGATAGCTTAAGACTACGAAAACTAGGCTGGAGTGATAGTACAGTGGCCATGATGCTTGCCTTGCACAAGGCCAACACTTGTTCAATTCCTAATAACTCACATGGTGTCAGAAGCACCGCCAGGAAAAATTTCTGAGTATAGAGTCAGGAGTATCATCTGAGCATGACATGGTTTGGCCCACCCCCCCCCAAAAAAAAACCCTACAAAACCATTTTATGTTGAAGTATTAAAATTATTGGTACACGTAAGAGTAGTAAAACTTATTTGACATATTTATAAAATATTTTCCCAAAAAATGCAAACCATGTTGTGCCAGAACAGAGATAACTCAATTTGCTCTAAGGTATTATGCTGAAAGTAGACATGTTATAAATATTTAACTCTCTGTATATCAGGTTAATTACAATTAGCATGATAATTTTTAGATGTTATTAAATTCTTAAAAATTTTATTTACATTTTTTAATTCACTGATCACTTCTATATTGCTTAAAGATAAATATAATCAAATGTTTGAAAACATATAGTTGTTTTTCTAATCAAGTACTTTTGTTATATAGAATTGTACAGATTCGGTACTTTTATGTTTACTCAATGTTTTCTTTCTGAAATTGATTCATGTTGTTGTGTGTGTGTGAAGAGAGCAAAAGAGATAGAGAGAAATGTGTATACTTGTAGATTATTTAGTGATTTTGGGGGCTAGGAGTGATACCACAGAAAGAAATACATTTGCCTTGCATGCAGCCTGCCCAGGTTTGATACCGGGCACCTTATGTGGTCTCCCCATATGGATTTCTGAGTGTAGAACCTGACATAAACCCCAAGTACAGCCAGGTGTGGCCCCAAAATAACAACTAAAAAAGTTTTGAGATTTTGATTTTGAAAATGGAACATACCAAGACCAGATACAGTGCTGGAGTTCAAGCCAAGGTGAGCTAAAGTCAATTGCTTAAAATTTGTACCATAACTTTAGCCCATAAAATATCCTATTTTATTACTTTGGAGTTCTGTCTATTTTGGGCCACATCTTGCAATGTGCAGGACTCTGCATGCAGGAATTACCACTGATGGCAGATATTGAACTTGAGTCAAGTCAGGTCCCTAGCCAATGTACTATCACTCTAGCCCCCTACATTCAAACATAGTAATATATCTAATGCAATATTAGTGAGTAAAAGAAAAGGCGAAACAGGGAAAGACAATTTTTTCTTGAACTACCTGCTTTCTGTAAAATAACTAGTTGAATAAACATTTTTTACTATTTATAAAGACTTTTACAATGTAACTAAATACAATATAATTTAATTTAATTTGGAGCACCCACCAAGCATTGAACTTGAGGCCCAGGAGCCACTATTTGTGATGCAAAATATCCCTGTCCAGAATATTCAGTTAAGCATTGGTGATATGATGCTGATCAGATACAGTGGTTCTCAATTACGGGCCATCCAGTCGTGAGTTTATATATACCTTATATATGAGTTTATATATTTCTTTTCTTTCGTTATGTGCTATGCCATGTTTCTCATTTCAAGACCATGGAGTGTTTTTTGTTTGTTTGTTTTTGTTTGTTTTTTGTTTGTTTTGCTTTTTTTGTTTGTTTGTTTGCCTGTTTATTTTTTTTTTTTGTGGTGCTTATCGATATAGCTCGAGCCCTCACTGGATATTTGACACTTCTTTTGGTACTGGTGGAGTGTTTCACCTTCTTTTTCTCCATCTCTCAAATCGATGATGAGAGCCTCTAGAAGGATTCCGCCCAGTTTCGGGGTATTAGACCCTTACCCCAGTTTATTACTTTTCTCTTTTTCAAAAAAAAACCACGCAACTTGAACTAGCTAGTCCTGCCTCCAGTTAGAGGGGGAACTAAGGGAGGCATCAAGACCAAACAGGTGCAAGACTACTAAGTTGTGGGTTAGATACAGAGGGGACCACATATTCTAGCCGACCTGGGGTGAGGGAAGAGGAAATGGGAGGTAGGACAGAAACGGAGGTGTAGGGAGGACAATTTGGTGATGGGAATCCCCCCTGATTTTATGTAAATATGTACCTAAAATATTATTATCAACACTATGTAAACCACTATGATCAAAATAAAAATTAAAAAAAATTAATCACTCTCTTTTTATATAAATATATGTTATTTTTATGAATAAATAGAAAGAGAAAAACTAATTTTATAGGATTAAACTTAAAATATATTTTCCAAGAAAAATACAAGCCTCTTGTAAAGTTTCAAAACTCACTGGACTAGTACCTATATTATTCTCTTTTTATCAATCTTCATTTTAGTTTAAACATCTATAATTTAAAACTGAAACTTACCATATTTGTGACTGTGATTAATAGTATTTTCTTTTAATGTTAGCAAACCTGCTGCTATTTTAAAATGAATCTCAGAGGTAAATCCTGTTTAATTGCTTATGCCAGAATTTATGTGTCATTTCTTTTCCTCTAAAACAATTCTTCGAAATTTCAATTAGTAAAGTGAAAGATGACAGAATTGATGCATACAGATTTGTTAAAGTGCTGCATTAGTTATGCTTATCTATTTCATCAATCAACAATGGGAAATAATAAATAAGAACATAGTTCTATATTTCATGTGGTATAAAGTAGGTTATCTGAAAGTCTAAAAATCACCTAGACCAAAGGCACATGGATATAACAATATTATGATGGAATATATTGCACTATTTGCAATCATCTTTCTGGGTTATATAGATCACTATGATTTTACAAAATTTAACTTTAGAAATAAATAGTATCCCTATGTTGGATTTGAGTCTTTTAAAGTATGAAGTTTTCCTAGATTATAAAGTAGATCATCATAAAATAGGCTAAGGATTTATATATTATAAAGTGCCATATCCAAAATTTCATCTTAATTTTTACTTTCACATGTCAGTAGAAACACTAACTTAAGCATTTCTCATACACCAACAATGGAAAGGCATAAACATGCAGCTCACTAAAGAAATATATTTAAAAGTCAGTTGCCTAAAATGAACAATGTTTGCTAGCATTATTGCATCAATATTTTATTCTATTAAAATTAAGGTTGAATCTTAGCATTTGATGGATATTTAACCATTGATAACATGTTTTCTTCAATTATTAATTTGTCACATTTCTTGCACTGACTCTCATTCTTTCTTTATGACTAAAAACAATTTGCATGAGAAAAACTAGATGAGATTCTGGAATAAATATTGACAAGATCCATCAGAGAGTGTCTTGTCTTGAATAATTAATTTAGTGATATTTAATCAAGATAGGCTTTTATGCAGCGGTTAAAAATAAAAGGTTCCCCATATCAGTGGCTTAATACAATATAATTTCTTCTTTTATCTACATGTCAAATATGAATCAAAAATATTTTTATACTTTGATCATTCTGGAATGAATAAACACAGAGTGTTCATAATTTAATGCAGCCATTTATGGTGTCTTGGCCAACCTCCGGATATACTGGAAATTATAAACCATCTTTTAAACTTTGCAGTAGGAATTAAGGTATATATTTGTTCTTCTTACACTGGTCTGTTGACACTGGTCAATTTAGGATGTGAAGTTATGTTGTAGGCATTTCTCTGACCCCTTCTCTCCCTCATCTCACTGCCACAATAATCAACAGAGTTTTAATCAGACTAAGAAAGGTAACTCACCATTTTCTTGAAAGTGAGAGAACTAAAGCTTAATGAACAAATCTACTCACAAATATGCATTTCCCGGACTGAGTATTTAATCTACTTTCTTTACCTCAGACAAAAGCATTCATATTTCCTTAAGACATACAAATTTCAAATCACATTATTTCACATAATAAATCATAGTCCACTATATTGAGTATTTTATAGTAGTGGCTCAATTTGATTGAAAAAAGAAAAACATTTTAATAAACAATAGTAAAATATTCTCTTAACAGCTAAAACAAGATTATTGAAATAGCCAGTTATTTAGGAAACACAAAAATGTATGTCACTTGCTCTAGAATTTACAAGTCTTCCATCCTGAAAAGTATGCACCCAAATGGCATATGCTAAAAATGATATTATGAACAACCTTGTAATCACAATATTTAAATAAATTAATTAATTTTAAACAGGACATTAGCCTTGTAATATGTTATACTTGAACATATGTTGATAACTTAACATTAACTAAATCTATTGTTAACATTATGTTCAACACATATCACTGTGGAAGGTAGCAGATGATTTTATAGCGTTTACTTTGTGCCTCCTGACTCTTAGTTTACAGAATTACATTTCAGACTTCTGAATCTAGAGATGTAATAAATAATTTAAACAACAAGTTCCTTTGTCACGGCATTTGTCATGACATCTATGGAAAACAAATTTACTGTGTTTTAAGTAGAATTGTAAATTTCAGTAAATGCTTTTATTTAATAAAAATGATTGTTAAAGCCAGACAGCTATCTAAAAAGGCTGAGTACCTACTCTGACTACCAGAGGCTACTGTTTAGCATCTAGCACCACAGGGTCACCTGACTTTACCAGCCTTGGTTCCCAAACTTGGTTCCCAAACTCGCCAAACATATCCCCAAACCAAATTCTCTCCAAAATAAGTCATTCATGTTTTTTAATTTTTTTTCTTGGTTTGGGGGCAACGTCTAGCTGTGCTCAGATGTCCCTGGTTTCTTTATCAGGAGTCACTCCTGTTGGAATTTGGTGGACCATTTGAGGTGCCAGGTATAGAACCTGGAATGGTAATGTGCAAGACAAGTGTCCTGCCTTATTTACCATATTTCCAAGTATATAAGGCGACCCTCTAATTTTACAGTTAAAACATAGGTTTAGGCCTATATTCGCTGTATAAGACAGAATGTACCTGTGCTGAAATTGTATGTACCACAGTGAGACAATCACAAGTAAAGGTCCAAAGGTTATACTGTAATAGACTTCCTCTCTTGACACTGGCCAATCCGAGCAGGCTTTTTACTTTGTAGATTCGGGTACAAAACATTGTCTAATATGCATGCATCAAATGCCTGCTTGGATTGGCTGAGTTAGAGAGGCGGTCTGAGCAGCCTTGCAGTGATTGATGTAGGATCGAGTTGGAAAATTCGTTTCCAATATTCGTGGCAATATCCGGAAGATTTTTAGTGGCATATCGAAACGTTTTTTCGGGATATATTCAGCATATAAGACGACCCCCCATTTTCGGTTGATTTTTTTTTCGTTTCAAAAGTCATGTTTGGTCTCCAACAAGTAATTCCTAAGATTTCAAAAGGAGAAATCAGGACCATAGATAGCATAACGGTATGCTGCTGACCCCAGTTGGATCCATGAGCACAGAACTAGAAGTAAGCCCTGAGCTCAATCGTGTGTGGACCAATAAACAAGAACAAAAAAGACAACTTAAAAAAGAGATCTAGTTAAAGGAAAATAATCTATTAAAATAAATTTGCAAGTTTGTGAATATTCATGATACATAAAGTAAAAACAGGTGGATAAAATTTTAAATAAATTATCAAAAGCAGTAACAAATTATATATATATATATATATATATATAATTAGTGTAATATAGTATAAGTGTAATACATTGTTGGAAAAATCACAAAGCCCTAAATTGCATGAAATCAGGCCCTCTGGCTTTGAAGTAAAATATTTAAAATAATTTTTAAGTAATATATACCAAAATTCCCCCATATTTAGAAATTCATATGTGAAATTTTGACATTTTATACATATTTATAAATAAATTATTTTTATGGCATAATCTAATTTATAGGGTAATTTGCACAACACTAGGAAATTTAAGAAGATAGCAAGACTCAATCATTAGAGCAACTTGCTTCCAAGCATGCACAAATTATAAATAAGAACTATTCTAATATAAATGTGTCACCAGATTGATAATGTTAACTATATCAATTTACCCATTCAGTAAATTAAAGGTTTATCTGAATTTTTATAGAAGAGGAAATCAACTAATAATCTTTTCTCTTGGAACATAGGAAACACTCAATAAATGTTCATCAAATCAATGTGTTCTCATTTGGAGTGATAGATATTAGAATTGATCATATTTCAATCTTCCCAAAATGTTTTCCACTAACTGAACCACTTATTTTCATAGAAAAAATGTTTGCTTACATATTCTAGCTTTAATTTACAGCACACAATAAACACCTATGTTCCCTATATTTCATACAAAAGTTAAAAGAAGAGATAAATTTGTGTAAAATAGAACTGGGGGGAGCTACAATGGCAAAGTGTCAATGCTCAGGGATTATTCTAGGTGTAGAAACCAGGTCAGGTGCACATATGCAAGAACCCTAGACACAATACCATCTCTCTTGCTCCAAGTGAAAATACTAGAAAATTGTTTAGTCCCTTTATAAAAATACATAAGTACTGACTATAAGAAATTAAAGGTAAGTACAAATGTAACACTGTAATTAAAACTTATTACTGATATTATAGTAGTTTGTAATTTAGTGTTATTCCCAGAACTTTATAATTTTAATAAGAGATAAGCTATTTCAAATTAGATAATAAAATTGAAAGAATATGGGATCCTTTCTGTTTAATTTGTGTATACATAGATTAATACTTTCAGTGAATATTTGAATATAATTGAACCAAAATAAAATTAACTCATGCTATCACATGTTTGGTCAACTCCCCTAAAGTCACACAACTCACAATTTGAGGGTCATTTCCTTATTACCATACTCTGAGCTCCTAGGTCCACTGAGTAACTTAGTTTGATCTGAAAGCTCTAAAATATGCTTTCTGTTATTTTGCACTTAAAGCCAGAGTCTTGTTTCTTAAGCTTATCAAAACACTTCACAAAAAAAATCCTTGCATGTGGATGGCCCTGTTTCTATAAAATAAAAGACTAACATAAAACATGTGAAATTAAACATGAAAATAATTTCTTTTGAAAATTAGATAAATTTAATTAGCATAATAAGCGCATACATTGCATATCTGTCTTATGACTCTAAAATAAAATAAACTCATTTATTGACAAGACAACTCTGATCTTTCAATTAGATTAAATTTTGTTATTTCTGGACTTTTAAAAACATTAATATCAAATATTTTATATAAAATAGATGAAGCAGTATATACTATTTTGACTGATTTCCTTAATTCTGCATGATATTCTTGATAGTTATGAATGCTTTACAAGCATAATTAGCTCATTCTCTAGTTCATGATTTTATTATATTTGCCCCTCTTTTCTCCATACATGATGGAAACTTGTAAAGTTAAGTATCATTTTCATCTATGTCTAAAGTTTTTTTACATTTTGTTTTGTTTTGGACCACACCCAACTGTGATTGGGCTTAGGGGATCTATGCTCAATAGTTTTGCCTGTAGTGTTTGGGAAACCATAGGGTTTCCTTCTTTCTTGGTGAAAGAACTAAAGATTTCAGAATACAAAATCAGGTACTCCAAGATACAATGTACTTTGAACTAGCAACTACCTATGCTTTGAACTAACACAGTGGTCCAAATATTTGAATATTTATGTCATGACTTTAATTTCATTTATCTGGGGCAGATATCTAGGCTTTGAAATTCAGATTCAAAAGAATAAGTACTGAGATCAGCTTTCTTTTCATATAAATGATAATTTGATAATTGTTTCACTACATATATGTATATTTTATATGTATACATGTACATATGGGTATATGTAATATGTATATTATACATTCTTCTTTTTTTGAGAGTGGTAAATAGTTAGTTCTAGGTCTAGTGCTTATAGATTAATACTATTCACCATACTGTGCACAAAGTGAGTCCTGGAAATGCTGAGAGATACATGTTGTGCCAGGATGTAGGCAGGGATGCAGAATGTAGGTTTTCTGCATTAAATATTTTTTATTAGTTTAGGTCAATAAACTATAACTCTGGCCTTTAGTGTATATTATATTTGGTTAAGGAAGAGACATACTCAAAATTATCAGAGCTTATTCCTGCCTCTGATTTCAGGAATCACTACTGACAGTAATTGGGACACAATATAAAGTGCCAGGCTTCTAATCTGATGTACCAAACAGGATGTGTTATATTGTTTGCCTATCAGTGTACTATTTTTTGTATAAATAAATACTTTATTTAATCACCAAGGTTACAAATTTTCACGATTTTCAATTATACAATGTATGTCACCCTTCACCAGCACACATTTCCCCCATCAATGTACCCAGTTTCTCTTCCACTCTCTCCGACTCCCCCTCCAACCTGACTCTGGAGCAGGCATTATACTTCCCTCCCTCTGTTCCTTTCCATCCCTCCCACTCCTTCTCTTTCTCTTTCTCTTCTCTTCCCTTCCCTTCTCTTCTCTTCCCTTCTCTTCTCTTCCCTTCTCTTCTCTTCTCTTCCCTTCCCTTCCCTTCCCTTCTCTTCTCTTCTCTCTCTTTCCCCCCTCTCATATTTTCACTCTTGCTCTCTTCTTGGCACTGTGGAAGGAGTTTCATGTATATCACTTCTTGTTCTTTGTGACTGTTCCAGTGTCTGTAGTGTGAGATTATATCTCATTGTTGCTTTGATTTGCATTTTCTTGATGATTAATATGCGGAACATATTTTCATGTGTCTTTTGGCCATCTGTATTTCTTCTTTGAGGTAATTTCTGTTCATTTCTCTCCCCAATTTTGGATGAAATTAGATGTTTTATTCTTGCTAAGTTCTATATTTTGTATATCTTAGATATTATCCTTTTTTCTGATGAAAATTTGGTAAAGTTTCTCCCATTCTGTGGGTAGTCTTTGTATTCTTATTATGTTTTATTTGAGGTGCAGAAGCCTCTCAGTTTATGTACTCCCATTTGTTTATCTTTGCTTGAATTTGCTTGGTAAATGGTGTTTCATCTTTGAATATGCCTTTTTAAAACATTTTATAAGAACATTTTCACTTGAGAAATTATCTTAATGTGTATATTGAAGTACCATGGATATATATATATATATATATATATATATATATATATATATATATATATATATATTTGTAGTTGGGTTTTAGTCATAAAAAGTAAATCTCCCTTCACCAGAGCAAAATTTCCAATATCACTGCCCCTCGTATCCTATCCCAAAACCTGCCTGTCTTCTATTTCTCTCACTCACTACCACTTTCATGATTATTGCTAGTGTAGTTATTTCACTAACTGTACTTATCAATCTTTGTGGTGAGCTTCATATCAAGATGTCTTTAACTTCAATGCAATGAAAAATATTTTTTACCTCTATGTACCATATGCTATCAGCATTTATATCAAAGTTTTTAATCCATTTTATTTGACCTTTGTGAATGGTGTTAAAGAAGTCTGAGTTTATTTGATTTTTGCAGTAGTTGACCAGTTTTCCCAGCACCACTTGTTGAACAGGCTTTTCTTGCTCAACTTTGTTTTTCTTGTTCTTTTATCAAAGACTTATGATTTTAAACTTATGCATCCATCTCTGTATATTCAAGTCTATTCCATTGGATCTGAGGGCCTGTCTTTATTCCAATACCACATTGTTTTAATGAATGGTGCTATATAGTGCAGCTTAAAGTTAGTATTTTTGACCACAGATTGCTTTAGCTATTCATGGGAATTTATTGCTTCATATAAATTCCAGGATTATCTGATTCATTTCTTTGAAAAATGCCCTGAATATTCTCATATGGGTCGCATTAAATCTGCACAATGCTTTGGGAAGTATTATAATTATGGTAACCCTCCTAATCCATGAGTAGGGTATGTATTTCCATTTTTTGATTTAGTTTTTTTAAATTTTTATTTTGATCATAGTGGCTTACATATCTTTCACATATTACCATTGAATCAGGGGAATACTCACTACCAAATTTGTCCTCCCCCCTTCCCCATTCTCTTTCTGAAACCCATATCCCCCACCATCACTACCCGGGCTTCTAGGGTAGGTGGTTCCCTCTTTGTCTAGCTTACTAAGGGTGATCATACATCTGTTTTGTCCTGGTGCCCTCCCTTGTTTCTCCCTCTATTTGAGAGGCTAAGCTAGATAAATCGAGTTATGTGGTTTTGTTTGAGGGAAAGAAAAGCAATAGAATGGGGTAAAGATTAAGCAAATAATTAAAAAAAAATTAAAATATGCTGAAAATGGGCGGAGTTCAGCTAGTGGCTATCAGCCTTAGTTTGAGAGAGGACTTGAAAAAGGTAATTGAAACACCATAACAATACAAAAATAAATGTCAAATTAAATATCCAGTAAACCCTACAGCAATAAAGAGAAGCACCACACAATAGTCTCGGTTCTGAATTCAAATCATGCCGGAGTGCAAAAAGAAAGAGAAAGATAAAATAAAATAATATAAAATAAAAAGGGAGACATCAACTTCAATATCTACACCAAAATAAGGATGTCAAAAAAAGCAATCAATAAATAAATATATATGTGGAAAATGATTATTTTGTGTTTTTTTTCCCCTGCATAGGCACAATAACTATTGGTGATATTATAGAGGAAATTCCCTTGGTCTAGGAGATACAGGGTTTCTCCATCCCTGAAGTATACTGTCATGGATTAACTATAGACTCCTTGCATGATCATTTACTCTCCCCTTGGTGCTTTTGTGGTGTATGGGAGACTTCTGCTTCGTCATGGATGGTAAAATCAGTCCTCTGTATCTAGAGATCTTGGTGACTGTGCAGCTCAATGAATGGAGCTTATGGTGAAGGTTTTCTTTGTGGTTCTAGCAGTTCTGCTTCTTCAGTGTCATTTTAATTCATCTTCTGTACTTGGTGTTCTTGGTCATTATGTTGCTCCTAGGATGGAGCCTGGGACAGAGTCTTTCGTTATGTTTCTGGAAGACCCGTTCACTTATGGTTGTCTCAGTCAGATCTCTGGAATTGGAGATCTTGTTTGTTGAACAGATTGTATACCAAAAGCTAGGATAGAGCTTTTTGTTGTTGTTGTTGGTGGTGGTGGTGGTCCCAGGATGTGTACTGTCTAGTACTGGTTGTACCAACCAGTCGTCTGTATATAGCAATCCTGGTTTTTGTACAGATCAAAGGGTGACATGTCTTCTGATTTTGTCTTATCATTGCTGGTGAGGAATGATAACTTGCTCTTAGATCTAGTTGTTCCCATTTCCTCGTTGTCAGGTTATCAATTTAGAACTGGCATATGTTGGCATCAGAGCAGCATTATGAATGCTCTGGAGGGGACTTGGTTCCTGGAGCTGTTGTGGAGAACTTTGTCGTTTCTATGTCTGGGATCCAGGAGTCAAGGCTGAATGGTCGGTGCCTATTTCCCTGGAGTCTAGGTTGGTTCCTCATGACATACATTCAGGGTGGGAGATGACCCTGTGTTGTAAAAAGTATAAGTTCTTATTCCTAATAGATAAGAGCTTGTTTTTACAGGTAAAATTTTCCTATTTTTAATATGCCTTTGCAGGAAGAAGTGGTGCTACATTATATTGCTGGTGGATTTGGGGGTGGAGAGAGAAGAAAACAGACCCATGACAGAAACTAAAAATATATATACTCAGACATATCTAAAGAAAAAAGAGTTTCTTAAAAGAAAGTAAAAGGATTAAATAAAGGACATAATTAAAAGAATAAAGTGGTGCTGGGAGGGATAGCATGGAGGGAAGGCATCTGTCCTTCCTGCAGAAGGATGGTGGCTCACATCCCGGCATCCCACATGGTCCCACATGCCCACCAAGGGCAACTTCCAAGCACAGAGCCAGGAGCACCCTCTGAGCACCGCCTGCTGTGACCCAAAGGAAGCACAAATTAAATTAAATCAAAAAACAAAAAGTAGAACAAAATAATAATAATAATAATAACAAGGGGGGAAAAGAATAAAAACAGAAAAAAAGGGAGAAAGTGATACAGAGATCACTTTACATTTGGGGAGAAACAGTATAAGAGGTAGTGTTATATAGATCTTACTTATGATGATAGTATAGGCTTCCCCCATTGTCTTTTGATGTTTCATTGTGAGGTGTGGGCTCTACGCAGGGAGGTCTTGGGTAGAGTTCTTGCAATGGGAGTCCTTTTGGAGCTAATCCGGTATTAAGCCAAGGTCCACAATAGGGAGAGGTGATTAGGAGGGCCACACTGCATGAGTCAGTCAGGTTATTGGTTGTATTTCCTTTTTGGGAATGAGGTGTGAGTTTGAGTGGGTGTCTCTTCACTTGGGATCTGGGTACTGGTTCGTTGGTATAGGTTGGTCTTGATGCCCAATGGGTTAAGAACTGAGGGTGAAGAGTTACAACATGGTGGAGATATCGGAGATTGGATTAAGGGGTGAAGGGATAGTCAGGTTTCTAAGGGGGGAGAGGTACATGGGAGGGGTTAATAAGGTATAGGTATGGATTGTTTGTGGTTTAGGTTTGTCTCTTAAGGAGGATTCCTATTGCTGTGTGCTCCTGCCCCCATATAAACATATAGAAGTTAGCTTAGGTATATATTAATGTAGAGAGGTGAGGAGGGCAAGAGATATGCTGAATACAGAAAGATAGGTAGGTATAGTACTTGTAAGGAAAGGAAACTAATAGATCAATTATTGGATATGTATAGGTTTTGTGTCTTGAGTACTAACCATTGTGTTAGTGAGGTCTATCTATATAGGTGTTTACCCTTTGCAGTATTGTCAGCAGCACTCTATATATAAGATTTCTTTCCTTTCCTATAGAGGAGGTAACCATGTGTTTTTTTTTTGACATGGGTTGAATTGATGGTAATGAGGAGAAGAAGGTGGAAGAAGAGGGAGATAAGAAGATAAAAAAGGGAAAACAAAACAGAACAAAACAAACCAACAATTAAACAACAACACCAACAAAAATATGAAGTAATGAGAAGAGAGGGTAAAATAGCAAGGGCATGTTAGTTTGCTTGAACTTGTTCGATGCTTAGGCCCGTTAGTAAAAATCTGTAGGTCATGGTTGTTGCTTTGGTGGTCTGGCTGGTCATGCACTTCAGATCCTAAAAAAAGACATAATCTAGAGATAAAGGGTACGTTAAAGAGTTATATCCGGACATTTTCATAATGCAAGCTGAATATGGTGTCTCATGTGACTCAGCACCGAGGTAGCACCGTAGGATGTTCACCCTTTGTATCCAGGAACCCCTATGGGCAGAAAAACTGAGAGGTTATTTTAAATGTGTTAAGGTTAAGGCATTCAACCATAATGTTTTGAAATGTTATTGGAATCAATAATTTCCCATCATAATCTTTACCTGTGTTCCTGTATAATCCCTAGTAAATTATTATGGGCCTTTGTAGTAAAATGATAATTACATACCTGTTCTCTCTACACTGATGTTTCTGCTGCTGCTGGTTTCTTTATGATATAATGTGTAGTCAGGATTTCTGTTGTTTCTCTTCCCTTTGTTTTGGGCTCTACGTCCCAGTATATGGTGATTATTACAGTGTTTGAAGTTTCTATCCTATTACACCTGTTATTTAATTGTGGGGTTTTGGTTATATATCTGGTGCCTATTCTAGGTACTTCAGAATAATGCTATCATTCTGTGTTTATCTTCTGGCTTGCTTAGTTTAACATAATATGTTCTAGATCCATCCACGTTGCTGCAAAGTCTGTGATTGTATCATTTCTGACTACCATGTAGTATTCCATTGTGTATAGATTCCACATCTTAATGAACCACTCATCTGTTGTTGGACATCGAGGTTGGTTCCAAGACTTGGCTATTATACTGATAGCTGCAATAAAAAGTGGGGTTCACACATACTTTGGGATGAATATCCTTCTGCCTTGGGGGTAGGTACCTAGGAGAGCAATTGCTGGATCAAATGGCAGCTCAATTCTTAGTAACTTTAGCACTCTCCAGACTGTTCTCCTTAGGTGTTGGACTAGGGGGCATTCCCAGCAGCAGTGAATGAGAGTGCATATCATAACACAACCCTGCCAACAGAGATTGTTTCCATTATTTTTTATGTGAGCCATCCTCACTGGTGTAAGGTGGTACCTCATTATTGTCTTAATTTGGATTTCCCTAATAATGAGTGAAGGTGAACATGTTTCATGTGTTTGTTGGTCATCCTTCGGTCTTCCTCAGAGAGTTTCTATTCATTTCATATCCCCATTTTTTTATGGCTTTATTTGGTTTTGGGGGGCTCAGCTTTCTGAGTATATTCTAGACATCAGCCCTTTATCTGACATGTTGAGTGCAAAGATATTTTCCTATTCAGTTAACTGTCATCTTGTGTTAAGTAGGGTTCCTTTTGCCATGCAGAAGCTTTTTAGTTTGATGTAGTACCATTTGTTTATGTTTGATTCTAAAGTTCTTGCCATTGGTGCTCCATCCTAGAAGACATTTTTGATATATATGTCTTCAAGTGTTCTGCCTATTTTATTCTCAATAAACTTTATAGATTCGGGTCTGATTTCAAGGTCTTTGATACATTTTGAGTTGACTTTTGTATAAGGAGTGAGGTAAGGGTCTTTTTTTAATTTCTTACATATGGTTTTCCAGTTGTACCAACACCATTTGTTGAAGAGACTTTCTTTGTTCTATTTCAAGTTCTTGGCTCTTTTGTCAAATATTAATTGGCTGTATATCTGGGAGTTTATGCCTGGGAATTCTTTTCTGACCCATTGGTCTGAGGTCCTGTCTTTGTTCCAGTACCATGCTGGTTTGATCACTATGGATTTATAGTATAGTTGCAATTTAGGTAAAGAGATGCCACCCAGCTTCTTGTTTTTCAATATGTTTTTGACTATCCTGGGTCTTTTGTGGTTCCAGATGAATTTTGTGATTGATTTCTCTAATTATTTAAAGAATGATGTCTGAAATTGGATTGGTATTGCATTAAATCTATATAGTAGTTTGGGTAGAATAGTCATTTTGACTATGTTGATTCTACCTACCCATGAGCATGTGATGTTCTTCCATTTCCCAAGATCCTCTTCAATTTATTCCTGAAGTTTTTTGAAGTTTCCCTGGTATTGGTCCTTAAATTCCCTTGTAAGGTTGATTCCTAGGTACCTAATATTTTTTGATACTATTTTAAATGGAATTGTATTTTTAATCTCTCTCTGTCTCTTCAACTTCATTATTTGTATAGAGAAACACTACTGTCTTTTGTGTATTGACTTTGTAGCCAGCCAATTTGCTTATTGGTTAATTGTTTCTAGGAATTTTTCTGTGGACTCTTTAGGGTTTTCAATGTATATGATCATATCATCTGCAAAAAGAGATATTTTGAGTTCCTCTTTCCCAAGTTGGATTCCTTTGATTCCCGTCTCTTGCAGGATTGCTATTGCTAGGACCTCTAAGATTATATTGAATAACAGTGGAAAGAGTGGACAGCCTTGCCTAGTTTCTGACCTTAATGGAAATACTTCTAGTTTGTCATCATTAAGGATAATGTTGGCTGTGGGCTTTTCATAGATAGCTATAACTATCTTGAGGAAGGTTCCTTCTAACCCTATTTTACTGAGTGTCTTCCACGTGAAAGGGTGTTGAATTTTGTCAAATGCTTTCTCTCCATCGATTGATATGATCATGTGGTTTTTGTCTTTCTTGTTGATGTGATGTATAATGTTGATTTATTTGCATATGTTGAACCAACCTTGCATTCCTAAGATAAACCCCACTTGGTCATGGTGTATGATCTTTTTGATGATGTGCTGGATTTGGTTTGCTAAGATTTTGTTGAGTATCTTTGCATCTATGTTCATTAATGAGATTGCTCTGTAGTTTTCTTTCTTGGTGGTGTCTCTGCCATCTTTGGGAGTGAGTGTGATATTAGTCTCATAAAAGGAGTTGTGGAGTATTCCTGTTTTTTCGATGGTTTGGAAGAGCCTGTGGAAAAGTGGTAGTAAGTCTTCTCGGAATATTTGATAGAATTCACCTATAAATCCATCTGGGCCTGGACTTTTATTCTCAGAGAGTTTCTTAATTAAATCTTCACTTTTCTCTGAAGTGATTGGTCTGTTTAGGCTTTCTTGG
Organism: Suncus etruscus; assembly: GCF_024139225.1. NCBI lineage: Eukaryota > Metazoa > Chordata > Mammalia > Eulipotyphla > Soricidae > Suncus > Suncus etruscus. The sequence goes on from NC_064862.1 coordinate 10,283,464, forward strand.
TCGTCATTATCTAGTCTCAGAAGATGGTATTTTTCCAGGAATCTGTCGATTTCTACTGGGTTCTCCAGCCTAACTGAGTATAGTTGTTCATAATATGATCTCATGATATGTTGTATTTCTTGGGGTTCTGTTGTAATCTCTCCCCTTTCATTTGTGATCTTACTGATTTGGGTGTTTTTCCTCTTTTTTGGTGAGTTTTGCCAGTGGTTTGTCTATCTTGTTTATTTTTTTGAAAAAACCAACTCCTGATCTCATTGATTTTTTTATATTGTTTTCTTAGTTTCTATATTGTTTATTTCTGCTCTGGTTTTTATTATTTTGCATTCTGATTGTGGTTGGATTTCTCTGCTGCTGCTTTTGTTCCAATTCCTTGAGGTGATCCTTTAAACTGTTGATTTTGTCGTTTTCCTGTTTCTTGACATAGGCCTGTATTGCTATGAGTTTCCCCCTAATTACTGATTTTGCTGTGCCCCACAAATTTTGACAAGTTGTCTCTTTGTTATCATTTGTCTCAAGGAATCTTTTTATTTCTTCCTTGAGTTGCTCTTTGATCCAGCTGTTATTGAGCAGCATGTTGTTTAATCTCCAGGTACTAGTTTTTCTCCATTGCTTCTTCTTGTAGTCAATTTTTACCTCTGCTACATAGTGATCTGATAGGGTGCTTCTAATGATCCTTACACTTGTGTTCTTATATAGTTTAGATTTGTATTCCAAGACATGGTCTTTCTGGAGAAGATTCCACGAGGGTTTGAGAAGAATGTGTATTCTGTTTTCTGAGGGTGGAGGGCCCTATATAAGTCTATTAACCCTAGATTTTCTAATTTTTTATTTAGGGCTCTTATTTCTTTGCCTTTTTTCTGTTTAGTGGATCTGTCCAGTGGTAATAGTGAAATGTTAAGGTCTCCTATTATTATCACATATCCCTTCATGTGTTTCTCCAGGTTAGTGAGCAACTGTCTCACAAATTTTGTTGACTCTGCATTAGGTGCATAAATATTGATCAGGGTTAGTACCTCTTGATCTAGTGTACCCCTGGTTAGTATGTAATGACCCTCTTCATCTCTGATCACTTTCTTGAGGTTGAATGAAATTTGGTCTGATATAAGAATGGCTGTCCCTGCTCTTTTTTGTTTTCCATTGGCCTGAAAGATTGATTTCCATCCTTTTATTCTAAGCCTATGCCTGTCTTGTACTTGTGTGTTTCTTGCAGGTAGCAGAAGTCTGGTTTATGTTTTCTAATCTAGTTCTCTACTATGTGTCTTTTAATGGGAGAGTTTAGTTCGTTAACATTTAGGAGATTGTTGACAGAGAGGGCTGACATGCAGTTGTGTTCTGAAGGGTGGTTGTTGTTCCAATCGGGGATTTGGATTGTGTAGTTCGTCTCTGAGTAGGTCATTTAGAATAGTTTTTGTTTGCACAAATAATACAAGATCGTTTTTTTTTTTTTTGAGAATTTTTTAGGCTACCATCCCGTATGAATGATAGTTTGCCGAGTATTTTACCCTAGGCTGGAAATTTCTTTCATTCAGTCATTTAAATATTTTATTCCACTGTCTTCTTGCCTGAATTGTTTCAAATGGGAGATATGGTTTGATACTTATGTCCCTTCCTTTGTACTTGAGAGATTTTTCCCTTATTGTTTTAAGAAGTTCTTCTTTCTCTCTCTCTCTCTTTCTTTTTTTTTTCTTTTTGCCATTTGGATTACTCTATGTCTTGGTGTTGGTTTATTAGGGTCTATTTTATTGGGGACTCTTTTCACTTCCTGGATTTGTACTGAAGCTTCTTTCCATAGTGTGGGAAAGTTTTCTGCTATTACTTCCTTGACTACTTGTTCTTCCCCTTTCTGTATTTCCTCCCCTACAATTCTTAGTTTATTTCTTTTGTCTTTGTTCATTAAGTACTGGACTTTTCCTTCCAGTACCTTGCCTCTTATTTCCTTGTAGGTTTCCTGGTCATTTTTGGTTTGCAGTTTTCCTTCGAGTACTTCTATGTGCTTCTCCAAATCTGTGATTCTGCTCGTATAGCTTTTAACTGTGTCTTTTAATTCCTTTATTTCCTTTTGTATGGAGTCTCTCATGTTTTGTATCAGAACTTCTTTAATTTGGCTAATTTGTTCCTCCATGGATTTCTTGTACTCAGTGGCTAGCGAATCTCTCATTTCCTTCACCATGGCTTGTATTTACTTGCTCATGGCTGCTTTTAAAATCTTCATCTCTTGGATCTGTGCGGTTTGGTGGACTTGGGAACTTACTTGGTATTCTCTCAGTATCTCCAGCTGTTAGGGTCCTCCTCAGTTTGCCCATGTTTTTTTGTATTTATTAGCGTGACTTGGAGAGCAGTGCCTTCTGATTTTGGCCTGTTTTTGTTTCCTGTGATATGGGGTTGGGTCCCTTCTCTGAATTGCAGCTCTAGGTGGGACTGTTGGGTGGGCTGCCTGAGATTTGGCCTCTAGAGTACCCTCTAGTGGTGCCTGATTAGTTGCTGCCTCCTCTTGATGCCAGCCAGTGCAGTACCACACCTGGCCACAATGGTGGAGGGCACTGTTGAGCCTGGCTCCCTGTCTTCCTCGGCTATGTGAAAGTCAGCGGAGCTCCACCCCCTCCAAGCCTCTGCGGGAAGCCCCTCCTGCCTGTAGTTCCTATCCAGTCCCAGTGGCACCGAGAAGCAGTGGGGCAGGGGCGGACACAGAGGAAGGTCCCGTAGCCTCAGGGATGCGATGGGGTAGGTGGGGAGAGATGCCTCGGAGACGTGGTCAGGGGAGGGCCGGACTTGGGATAAGTTCTCCTACGTCAGCACACACCGGAAGCCTCGGAGACGTGGTTGGGGGAGGGACAGAGATGGGGAAAACATTTTTTTATTTTTTGCACAGTGTTTTGTAGTTTTCTTTGTATACGTCTTTGCCTCTTAAGTTTATACCAAGGTAGTTTATTTTTGGAGACAGTTACGAATAAGATTATTTTAATATGCTTTTTCTTTCATTACCTGTGTATTGAAAAGGCATGGATTCTTTTGTTTATTTGTTTCTGGGCCACACCTGGCAGTGCTCAGGGTTTAATTCTGGCTCTGAGCCCAGAAACTGCTTCTGGCAGACTCAGAGGAAAATGTGGGATCTAATCCAAACTTGGCCCTAGTTGACCCTGTGAGCCATCAATTTTTGTATGTTAATTTTGTAACCTAATTCTATAAAATACAAGTCTATACGTTCTAGAAGCATTTTTGTAGAGTGTTTAGGATTTTCTAGATACAGTATCTTGTATTCTGCAAACAGCAAGTGCTTGACATCTTTCTTGTGTGTGTGAATGACCTTTTACTTGCCTACTTGCTATGGCAAATAATTACTATCTTGAATAGAAATGGCAAGATGAGGCATTTTTGTCTCATACCAGATGTTAGAGGAAAGGCTTTCAGTTTTTCCTACATGCTTTCAATGGGTTTTTGGTGAATGGCTTTGACAATATTCAGGAAAGTTTCTTCAATTTCCATCTTGTTGAGTTTTTTAATACTAAACAGGTGCTGGACCTTGTCAAATGCTTTCTATGCATATATAGTTATAATTATATTATATTTTTATTTAATAATATTTTGCATTATAACCTACACCATAACAACAAAAAGAAAATACATACAATAATATCAATAGATGCAGAGAGAGCATTTGATAAGGTCCAAAACCCATTATTGATAAAATCTCTCATCAAGATGAAAATGGGATGAACTTTTCTTAATATAGTCAAGGCCATATACCATAAGCCAATGGTAAACATTATTCTCAATGGAGGTAAATTAAAAGCCTTTCCTCTAAAATCTGGTACAAGTCAAGACTGCCCTCTCTGACCACTCCTATAAAACATAGTGCTGGAATTTCTAGCCATAGCAATTAGGCAAGAAAACATATATCAAGGGCATCCAGATAGGAAATGAAGAAGTCAAGCTCTAATTATTTGCAGATGACATGATAATATATTTAGAAAACCCTGAAGACTCTACCAAAAAGCTTGTAAAAACAATAGATTCATATAGCAAAATGGCAAGCTACAAAATTAACAGGTAAAAATCAATGACCTTTTTATACACCAATAATTACAGAGAAGAAATGGACATTAAACAACATTACTATTCACATTAGTGCCCCACAAATTCAAATCTTGGTGTCAATTTAACTAAAGATGTGAAGGACTTATACAAAAAAAAACCCTAAAGAACTCTGTTGCAAGAAATAAAAGAGGACACACAAAAATGGAGACACATGCCTGATCATGGATTTGCAGGATTAACATAATTAAAATGGCAATATTTCCCAAGGACTAGTACAAATTTAATGCAATCCCTCTAAGGAATTCTATGGCACTCTTTAAAGAAGTGGATCAAACACTTCTGGAATTTATCTTGAACAATAAAAAACCATGAATATCTAGAGCTACTCTTGGGAAAAGAAATATGAAGGCATCACTTTCACCAACTTTAAACTGTATTACAAAGCTATAGTCATGGAAACAGAATGGTATTGGAATAGAGACAGATTCTTAGATCAGTAGAATAAACTAGAGTATTCAGAGAATGCTCCCCAGATATACAATTAATTAATCTTTGATAAAGGAGCAATATATGCACAATGGAGCAGAAAAGCCTCCTCTTCAACTAGTGGTGTTGAGAAAACTGGTCAGCCACTTGAAAAAAACCAAACAAACTCAGATTTCCATTTAACATCCTGCACAAAGATCAAATACAAATGGATTAAATATCTTGATATCAGACCTGAAAACATAAGACATGTAGAACAATATGTGAGTAAAACACTCCAATGACATTGAACCCATAGGCATCTTCAAGGAAGATTCAGCACTCTCCAAACAAGTCAAAGCAGAGACACAAAAATGGGATGATTTTAAGCTGACAAGCTTCAGCACCTCAAAGGAAATAATGTCTAGAATACGAAAGACACTACAGAGAAGGTATTCACCCAATTCCTGTCAGATAAGGGGCTTATATAAGATATACAAGGTTTTGACAGTATTTAAATAGAAAGAAAACATCTAACCCCATCAAAAAAGGGGAGATGAAATAAAAACAATTTCTCAAAGAGAAATACAAATAGCCCAAGGCACATGAAAAAGTGCTCCACATCACTAATCATCAGGGAGATGCAAATCAAAACAACAGTGACGTACTATCTCACACCACAGTGATTGGCACACATCACAAAGAACAAGAACAATCAGTGCTGTTGAGGATTTGGGAAGAATGGATATCTCATTCATTGCTGGTGGCAATGCTGTCTAGTCCAGCCTTTCTGGAAAACAATATGTAGATGCCACAGAAAACTGGAAATTGAGGTTCCATTTGATCCAGCTATTCCACTCCTAAGGATATACCTAGAAATACAAAAAATAAAATAAAAGAAAACAATAAAAAATTCCTTCTTCACACATATATTCATTGCAATGCTATTTACAATAGCCAGACTCTGAAAACAATCAAGATGTCCTTCAACCGATGATTGACTAAAGAAATTGTGGTACATATACACAATGAAATAATATGTAGCCATCAGGAAAGGTGAAGTCATAAAATTTTCCTATACATGGATGTGCATGGAATCTATTATGCTGAATGAAATAAGCCAGAAGAAGAGAGAGAAAAGTCTGACTCATTTATGGTTTTTTTTTTTTTTAGAAAAATAAAATACATTGAATTAATTCCCAGAGATAAGAGCCAGAAGGACCGGCTCAAGATATGAAGCTTACCACAAAAAGTGAAGATTGTAATTAGAGAAATAATTAGGCTGAGAACTATCATAACAATGTCAGTGAGTGAAGGATGTAGAAAGCCTGACTCAAATACAAGCAAGGTGTGGGAAGGGAGGTGTTGTGGACATTGGTTATGGGAAGGTTGCACTGGTGATGGGGGTGTTCTTTTTATGACTGAAACCCATCTACAGTCATATTTGTAATCACTGTTTAAATAAAGATATTATAAAAATAATCCAATAAAAATAAAATTGGACTTTTATGTGAAAAAATGTGTATTGCATATGTTAAACCATTCTTGAATCTCTGGAATTAATATTACTTTGTTATGGTGTATGATCATCTTGATGAGACATTGGATCCCATTTGCAAGCATTTTGTTGAGGATCTTGGCCTATTATTATCTTTTGTGTGCTTTCTCTATCTGCTGCATAGAAATTACTTCAGAGTATTTCTGTTTCTATATTTTCCTGCAAGATTTAAAAAAAAATTATTAGTAGGTTCTCTTTAAAGATTTTAAATAATTCACTAGTGAATCCATCTGAGCTTGGACTTCTGTTTTTTAGAAGCCTCCCGATTAACATTCTAATTTATTCAATGATGATAAGTCTGTTCAGCTTTACAGATCAACTTGGTTCAACCTTGGAAGGTTGTAGGAGTTCAAAAATTTATTCATATCTTTTCAGTATCCTTGAAAGTTTGTAGGAGTCCAAAAATTATTCATATATTATTGGTATCCTTGCTTTTAAGCATAAAGATTTTCAAAGTAATTTTAATTACTGTTCAGATTTTGTATATCCATAGTTCATGCATCCCATTTTCATTTCTGTTTCACATTTTCTCTTTCTCATTATCCCTTTGTGAGTATTGCCAATGTAAAGTTTTCACTCTCCCTCTGTTAGTCATAATAATGTTTCATTAATATTATTTATATTTTCAAAGAACCAACTCTTGCTTTTTATTTACTTTTGTGTTATTTTTTTAAATATCCAGTACATTAATTTCTGCTCTGAGTCTTAATATTTCCTTCCACCTGCCTATCTTGGGCTCATTTTATCACTAATTTTTTCCATTTGTTAAGCTGTGTCATTAATTAGGCCTTTTGTTTCTTACTGAAGAATGCTTGAAAACTCTAATTTTCCCTCTTAATATTGCTTTTGCTGTCCCATAAATCTGATAATTCAAGTCTTTTCATTTGTTTCCAGGAATGTTTTAATTTTATTTTTGGTTTTGTCTTCATTTTTATTTGTTTCCAGGAATGTTTTAATTTTATTTTTGGTTTTGTCCATGGCCCACTTTTTAAGCAGTGAGCTGTTTAATTTCCAGATGTTAAAATTGTTTCCCATTTGCAATTCAGTTTTATTATGAGTGCTTCATGGTCAGAGAAGAAAACTGATATTATTTTTATCCTCTTGATTTTATGGAGGTATGTTTAATACCAGCATGTGTTCTGCCTTGAAGAATATCCCAAATGCATTGGAAATCAAAGTGACTACAACTTTGTGGGGATGGAAAGTTCTTATACATATACATACACATACACATATGAATATGTACATATTATATATACCAAGTAAATGTATTTACAAGTCATTCTCTTCATTTATTTCCTTATAGTAAGTTTATATTTATTCTAGCTTAGCCTGGTTGATTTATCAAGGGGTGATAAAATGATGCTGAAGTCTCCCTCTAGTATTGTGTTGCTCTTACTGTCTTTATTCAAATTTATTATCAATTATTTTAAGTATTTTGTTTACCCTTCTTGGGTGCACATATATTTATGAGTGTTATTTTTTCCTGATGTACATATCCCTTTATTAGTAAGAAATCAACGTCACCATTTCTTATAACCTTTATAAGCCTGTGTCATTGAATACTAATATGGCCACCCGAGCCTTTTTAATAAAGTTATTTGCTTAAAAGAATGTCATCCATCCTTGACTTTGAGTTTATTTGTTGTTACTATTGAAATGTGTTTCTTTCAGGCAGAAACATTTTGAATTCAATTTTCTGATCCATTTTGCAACTCTGTTTCTTAACATTTCTGATCCATTTTGCAACTCTGTTTCTTAACAGGTGCTTTTAATTCATTAATGTTGAGTGAGATTGTTGTCAATTGATATTGTGCCATTTGTTTGGTAGAAGTTTAGTGTGTTTATTGAGTCTGCCTTGCCTTAGAAAAGATCCTTCAATTCTTGTTTTAATGTTGGTTTTGAGAATACAAAGTTTTTTAGCTCTTGTTTATCTCTGAAGAAATGCACCCTTCCATCAAAACTGAATAAAAGTCTAGCTGAGTTAATTCTTTTTGGCGAGGCATTCTTTTTTGTTGATTTTTTTTTTTTTTTTACTAAATACTACCACTGCATTTGAGCCTGTATGGCAGATTGAGATAAATCTGCAGTGAATCTAAAGGATGCTTCTTTATATGTAAATATCCTTTTTAATCTTGATAGTTTCAGTATTGTGTGTGTTTCTATTATTGTAACTAGGATGTGCCTTGGGGTACTTTTATTTGGGTTCTATTAGCTGGTGGATTAGTTGGTGTTCTTTTAGCTGGTGTTCTTTGGGTGTCCAGGATGTAGACACATGCACTCCTCAAGTCCGGAAACTTCTCAGTAATGATGTCTCTGGGCCCCAGTTATTCTTATGTTGTTCCTGTTGAATTTATCTCAATGGTCTGTCTTTATGTTTGCTTATTTTGAGGATTATTTCCATCTTCTTTTCATTTAAGACTTTTATTCCAGTTTTTATTGTTTTTATGCAGCTCATCTTCCAGCTCACTAATTTTGTCCTCAGTAGCTGTCACTTTGCTGGTGAGGTCTTCCAGAGAGTTTTCACTTCCCTTACCAAGTTTTTATTTCTGTCATAGAAGTCTAAAGATTTTCTCATTTATATTTTCATATCTCTTGAATCTCATTGGCTGTTTATTACATTTTTGAGATAATTAAACATACTCCACATATCCTCTTTCAAGTCTTTATTTGTGAGGCTGTATAGGTGGCTGATGTTTATTGTGTCATTGGCACTACCATCCTCATTTACTAGCTGTGGTGGAGTTCGGCATTGCCTTCCCATTGTGGCCTTTGCAGTGTGGTGGTGCTTATTTTGATTGTTTTAATGTGATGCAGTGGGACTCCTTGGGTAGAGGAAACATGAGGCCTCAGAGTAATTTGATGGTCATGCTTGTCTCTTCATAACTAGCTTGAATTCTAAATAACCCTTCGGATTCCAAAAGCTGCCCAAAGTCACAACAGCTGTTGTTCTCTGCTCATGCCTGTCTGGGTGTTGAAAACTTTGTTAAAAATGTAGTCCCACCTGAGTTGTCAGGAAAGGAGACTGGCTGGGCAAAGGGATGCCCATAGGTAGAGCAGCTCCCAAGCCTCACTGCTGAGGCTGGCCATCTGGATGTCCTCAGCCCAGACACAGTAGTGCTGTCTCTGCTTGATCATAGGACCCTGCCTAGCTTAGCCGCTCTTCTTCAATGGTTCAACTGCACTCTAATGTCCATGTGTTGTGAGCTTTGCCTTGTGGTTGTGCCTGTGTTTGCTCTCCAAAGCTCCAGCTGCAAGCATTCCCAACGTCTCTCAGCTGCACTTTCTAATGTCCACAACCTGTGAAACTTGCAGCTCTCCAGGGTTCCATTCCACCAAGACAGAGTTGGAATAATGGTTTGGCATTTACCCTATTTTCCAGTATATAAGACAACTTTTTAAGCCATGAAAACTTCTTATAAGTCTGGGGTCATCTTATATGCTGATATACTGAAACTTACTCCAGGTTCATGCCACATCCCATCCAACTGCCAGGAATCATCATTCAGTTCTCTGTTTGTCCTGATTCATCTTTCAGGGCACACAGAGGAGCTGAGTTACCGAGGCTGCATCCCATCTAGCTGCAGGGTATCATCACTGGTATGTGGTTTTCCGATACATGCTCAGTACTCTGTTCAGCTTTTATGGTACACAGAGGAGGTGCTGTCTCCCTCTAGCGGTCCTATTAATCACTGCACCCCAGCCAGCTGCTCTTGGAGGAGCCCCTCTCCCTGCTCTCAGTGTAGATCACAGTTTCATGTTTACATGTTTGATGACAAATAGCCTTATGTTTATAAGTGACAGTTTTCCAATTAAGTACATGCATGACACAAGCATTTGAATGAAAATTTCCATACTGAAATAAAATCTTATGTTTTTTAATTTCCATTTGGTGTGTGCTAAAAGAGAAGTAGTCTTATATGGCGACTATAGGCCAAAACATTTATTTTAACAGGAAACTAAGAATGTGTCTTATATGCAAAAAAAAAAAATACAGTACTTACTTGTCACCACAGCTTTCTTCAGCATGATTTTTGATCCTGTGATGGTCAGTGTTTCTACCCCAGGAGTTGGGCAATTGCTGGGTTCAGGATTTTGGAGAGTTTCACTCTTGAGGGCCCAGGAGACAAGCTCTTCTCCTTATCTCTATGCTCGCCTGCACTGCTACTGTTGCAGGTGCTATGATGCTGCTGTGTTTCCGCCATTATTTTTGCACTTCACTCAGTGTTTTTAATTCTAATTCAGCAGTTCCAATTGTGTCCTGATAAATCTAATCAGCATTATCCATGTTACTAATAAATTTTCAGAATATCTATCAGCTATCAGCTTTGATCTATCTAGCTATTTATGTATCAGCTATCTAACTATATTCTATCTATATCTCTCTCTATATCTGTTTTGATAGCATTTAACTTCTTATTTTTATTTCTTTATTATTTTTCTTTTATTCTCTTTTATTTATAATTGACTTTTTTTATAATTTCTTGATATGGCCATTTACTTGCATATATTTTAGCACATTGATTCACTGATTATAATATTTATAGTTTGAAATAATGTTCTAAATATCCATTTTAGAGCATAAAATAAGATGCGTTGAGACAAAATAACATTAAGTAAGAATGTTTTATATTAATTTTAACCACTGAGAATTATGAGGACTTGGATAGAAATAAACAATTAACAATAAAGAGCAACAGAAATGTAAGCTGGAGATATTACATAGAATTCCAAGTAAAAGGGGGCCAGACCGGTAACACAGTGGTAAGGCATTTGCCTTGCACACACATGTCTGAGCTAGGGCTGACCACGGTTCGATCCCCCTGTGTCCCATATGTCACCCCAAGCCAGGAGAGATTTCTGAGCACATAGCCAGGAGTAACACCTGGGCATCACAGGGTGTGTACCCCAAACAATAAAACAAAACAAAACAAAAAATCTCAATCATAATTTTAAGAAAATTAATAATAAATAGGAAAATTACTAATAAAGAGAGAAGGTATTATTTCTTAATTTGCATTTGGAGTAATGGTGGGTGAAGAGAAATGTTCAACAATGTTACTATTACACAAAAAAATAAGAAGCACAAACATCCTGATTAAGAGGCCAAGCTATTTGGAAAATAGGAGGAAATAATCTCAAAGTATTACGTGTATACATCATGCTAAAAAAAGCCCCAGTTACTAAGGAAAATGCCAATCCATGCTTTATTTTATAAATATCTGGGAAACAAAGCAGTTGGAAGAGTTAATATCATATGTCTATATCTTAATCTAAATCAAGTTCTCAAATTTTAATAATCTTATTTTTCAAATACATTTTAATTATAATAAAATATGAAAAATGTTATAAAATGATCCAAGATATACATCATAACAAAGTTGATTACACATAATTATCCATTGTGGATTTGTGCTTTGTTGATGGAATAAAATGAAGATATTAATCAAGCATTTATTATTACATATTTATTTCATTAAATTTATCTCCTTCCAGAAAAAAATTTCTTAGGCTATCCTAATCAAAATATTCACATTACTTATTGCCAAGTAATTATAATAAATACAATTGAAGAATAGCTTCCACCAAATTCTTATGTTGAAGACATAATAATAAAAACCTCAAATAACAATAACTGAATATAATGACATTTCAGCAGGCAATTAAGGTTTAGTAAAGTCAAAACAGTGGGGTCCTAATCCATGTTTATTTTGTTGTTTTTAATCCACTCCCTTTCCATCTCTGCCTTTCTCTGATTCTTTCTTGCTTTCTCTTTACCCACTAGTGCTTGACCAAAAATAGCAGGTGAGCACATGATAAGAAGGCAAGCAAAAGTTTTGCTAAAATCTCCAAAAATAAATAAGCAACAATAAAGAATTTATAATTTAAATTACCATTTATAGCATATCTCTACAGTTAGCTGAACTAAAAAAATTTATTAATACTATATATGACAGAACTTTAAGTATATTTTAATGTCTTTAAGACACTTAAAATTATCTAATAATTCTGAATAAAAATAAAAATAAAATGATAAATAAAACATTATTAAAATTTTAATTTAAAATAACTTAACAGGATGAAATTATTTGTAAAAATGTAAGATATCTAGTGAAAAATATTTATCACTTTATATACATATAATCTGTATTTTGCTATACAGGTGTTTTGTCTGGATCTATTAAAAGTAAACATATTTCTCAGATACAATATAATTATATGAACAAATACTTATTTATAAATCATTTGAGAAGTTCTACTAATTTACAGATGACTAATTTATAACTATCCTCACTGTCAGGATTAGAATGAATACGAAAATAGGAAAAACGATGTTCAACTCAAAGAATAATCACATTCTTGCTGAGTAGAGGATTTGGACATTAATTAAACTTTTTTGCTTACCTGAGTCTTTCTGCTCTTCAAATTCCCTTGAACTTCATACAGCATCCTTTTTTCTAAATATACAGAAGCAATGTCAAAAAGACTCCATTGTATTTTGATAAAGTGGCCTTTTTAGCTTTATTTTTATTTACTATATAGTGATAGAAATATTAAAAAGTCATTCCCTGGAGCTGGATTTAATTCCCAGCACTCTATGTGTGCTCTCTATAGAGTCATGAGTAAACCCTGAACACCTCCAGATACAGTCCCCCCAAAAAATAAGTATACAAAAAAAACAAGTATAAGAATATAAAAAAAACAAAACCAAGTATAAGAATCCATTGGATTCAAGGGATATTCTTTTATTTTGAGGTTTAAATTTTTTTTTATTTAAAAGTGATTTACAAAGTTGTTCATGGATGGGTTTTAGGCATATGATATTCAAGCACCAATCCCGGCACTAGTGTCAACCTCCCTCCACCAATGTTACCAGAGTCCATCCCATGCTACCACCCCCCACTCCAGCCTGCCGTCATAACAGGCCAGTTTTTAATTTTGGTTGTTAAAGGTGGGTCTCATGATTTCATTGTTGTTGACTCTGGCTTGGATATTTAGTTCTGTCCTTTCTTTTTTTTTTTTTTTTTTGGTTTTTGGGCCACACCCGGTAACGCTCAGGGGTTACTCCTGGCTATGCGCTCAGAAGTCGCTCCTGGCTTGGGGGACCATATGGGACGCCGGGGGATCGAACCGCGGTCCGTCCGAGGCTAGCGCAGGCAAGGCAGGCACCTTACCTTTAGCGCCACCGCCCGGCCCCAAGTTCTGTCCTTTCTTAACACCACCAATACACCTGTGACCCCTTGGCCAATCTCTCGTTCTTTCATATTTGTCTTTCTCCTCCACCATTCAATGTCCTTCTTTCTCTTCACTATACTCTGAGTCCTTGTGTGTTCTTGACAACCCCCATTTAACCCACTACATTTCTTTATGCAGTTATTCTAAATACCACATATAGGTGATATCATCCTGTATTTATTCGTCTTCTTCTGGTTTACTTCACTTAACATACTATCTCCCAGTTTCATTCATGTTGCATCTATGATGACCAAGTCTCTTCTGCTCAACCAGGCCCCAGCATCTCATGATGACCTCATAGTGTGGTGGGTGGAAGATGGCCATGTAGCGCTTATAGGACATGGTGGTGAAAATGCCCAATTGGAGCTATTCATCAGGATGACCAGGAGGAGTTGAACGGCACAGCCGGGTAGGAGATGGAGTCCAAGAGCATGAGTTGGGGATGAACTGGGGCACGGTGGCCGAGAGACACAGAACCAGATGCCTGGTATGGGAGGGAAGAGAAGGACTTCAAGATTGGCAGCTTTCTTGGCCCAGTGCTGGGAGGTAAGGGCAGATGTCAGGACAGTGGTTATCTGGGCCTGGCACCTAAGCTGGTCTCAGCTGGAAGTAGATACAGCTGCCCATCCGGCAGGGAGGTGAGGCAGAAACCCATAGTTTAACTTGTCCTCTCTCTTGTTGACAGCACCAGGGAAAATTGCTTATTATTACTTTGGCAGAATTCCATAACTTTAGATGTTTTATGCTGGAGTAATGGGTAGGCTGTATGTTTGTGGGGGAAAAATGAAGAGCTCAATGGTCTGGGCACACATTTTACATCCAGGAGCACTAGGAATGTTTTTAAAGTAAATTAAAGTCTTTGTAATGTGTTGGTATTGATGATATCAACAGGAAATCTGAGTACACTTAGTGTATGGATTCCCTCAGTAACTGTTTAAATTGAAGAGATATCTAAGAAAACAGAGACATGTGAAACATCCTTCTTTTACCAAGAGTAAAATTCTGAAGATAGAGGATGAAGATTGATGGCCCATATATTCATAAATTCACGTTTCAATTCTATTTGATTACTGTCCTGTGTTCTTTTAAATCATTTTAATTCATATTATATTTACGAGATTACTTTTCACTTCTAAGCAAAAAATCAAAGTTTCAGTACTATATATTATCTAATTTTTAAAACAATATTACACTATTGAGTATTATTATTTATAGTAAATTCATATTTTATTAATAATAAAATTGCTGCAGTTTTTAGTAGTATACAACTGTTGTTGTAGCTATTTCATCTAATATCTTTCCTAAAGAATGACATATTTGTTTAGTTACTTAAACTCATATATGTGATATAATAAGTAAATAAATATACATATATAAATAAATATAAGTTATATAAGTGAATAAAGAGAAGCAGACTCTATGCCAAACGAAAGGAAATATTTCTGCTACATTTGAGAATTTTTTAAAAATTTTTTTTTAATTTTTTTATTTTGAATTATGAGAACAAAGAAGCAAAGGAAGAGGACAAGGTAAAGTTACAGTGGAAGGACAATCACCCATAACATAATTCTCAGAAGTCCCCTTGCTGATAACTTTGAACTTTCAGCCAAAGAACGTTAAGATAAATAAAACAGAATCCATGTGCAATTACTTTGTCCCTCAAGTCCCCAGATTGTAACACATTATATTTCTTAACAGCACACAAGGCAATCTAAAGCCATAAAACTTAGGTAACTCCTTAAACATTAGAGGCATAGTATTTTTTACATTTCCATGTACATGCATATTAGCTTAAGTTAACCTCAAATTTAAGTGTTTTTTTTTTTAAGGATTAGAGTCAAAGGAGCACAGTAAAAACGTGTTAGAGTGGCAATTGTTGTTTGTATAGACCCACCAAAATATGAGAGGCATGGAAAGGAATAACCTTGGCCTAAATACAAAGAGATCCTACCCCTGAAGTTTCCTGGCATAAGACCAACTCTAGGCTCCAGGCAAGTTATCTTTCAATCCAAGACATTGTCTGTAGTGCCAACATACTTTTCACACAGTCTCTGTTGGTATCATGTTTCTGTATTAAAGATCCTGGAATCTGCATATCCTACATTGAAGTCAGGATGTGGAGCGTCTTCTCGTTTCACCTCACCATTAAAGGGCATTGCAGGAAGCCCTGTTCTGTAAGCAGGTCGTTGTTGTTAAGTTTTCTCAGTGTTAAGGGAAGTCTCTTTTGAGCAGTCGATGTCTGAGCAGTGGTAGGGTTTCTGTGGTAGAGGATTGCTTCCAGGTGATGTTATAGACAAACCTGGATGTTTCATGGATGGCTTCCCTGGTTCAGGGGTGAATGGAAAATGCCCTTTCTTCTGAGGCCTGTGCCAGGTCATTATGTCAATGTTCAGGGTGTAAGGTCCCTTTGCACTACAAGATTTGTGTATTCCAATCTCTATTAGATAGGATCTTATTTGTATGTATAGTATTTTGAGAATTTTAAACTGATATTTTCTCAGACATTATGAAGAATCTTGTTCCTTATGGTGTGTTTGCCAATAGTCAAGTACAGCAAGTCCACACTGAAAATCTGAGAAATGGAGTGTGATCATTAACTGTACCATACAATTAATTTGTATATCTGGGTTTCCAGATATGCAATATTAAGTTTTCTTAATTAATGCTGAGTTTTATTTTACTTGCATATGAAGACATTTGAATTGCTGAGCACATGAAAGACAAGTTCACATATTCTAAAGCAGCAAAAATAGTCAATTAATAAAAGAATGTTTAATTAGTTTTGGACAATTGAAAAAGTGATTTTCATTTAGACTTGTATGCATAATTTTGTAAATGTTCAAAGGCCTAAAAATGTATTGACTTAAAAAATAAAGTATTTCTGATCTAAAAGTTAACATTTTTCTCATAGTTTTAACAAAATTAAATATTGATAAAACAACTAGATTTTTGATTACTTACTTTCTTTTATATGATGGTTTTGTTAGTTGTTATTTTCCTGAGACCAAAAAATAAGTGTTTGTCTTGCATCACTTAAAATTTAGAAATAAACTTAACTCAAATATTAGATAAAATTGTTTGTACATGTCTCTAAGAAATTAAAATGTCTTTGAATAATACTTTAATGCATTGAAAATTTTATTTTATAAGTATTTAAATTTTTGACGAGTGTAATTTCTCTAATGTGTAATTCTCTTTGTATTGTATTTTATTTGTATTTCCTTTTTGTTAGAGGAATTGGTTATGAGAGGCTAATTTAAATTTATTTTACACATTCTCATTTCCCCCAATATTGACAATAATTAACTGACTCATAAATGACTTTTTATATTAGCTTCTAAAAATGGTACTAATTTCAAAAAATTTAAAATATAACTTTTATAAAAAGAAGAATAAATATTTGTGGGTAATTTTATAGTCAAATACATTCTTTTGGCTATTCGAAAATTATAAAATATTGTTATATATATATAAAGCTACAATTATTTAAGTACAAGATTATATTGTTTAACTTTCATTTTACTTTCATTTTAATTCTGTTTAATACTGTAAGAAGATTTAAGTTTAAAAATAGAGTATTCATTTCTTTAGCTAAAATAAAACACATTTTCTGTTTTCAAATTAGAAAATGTAATTAACACCTGCCTAATTATAAGTTACATTATCTAATTTATTTTTAGATTTCCAAAAGAGAGCATTCCCAAAAGGAATCCTACCTACTGAAAATTAGAATTATTTAGATATATCAGTTAAAAATTGATCGAAATTTTACTTCCCCTATGAATTCTCCAATGCCATGAATAAATAAATGAAAAGAAATGTAGTCTTATCTTCAAGTCTGAACATTAAAAGTTATTCTAAAAATAATTAATATCTTCTTTGAAACTATTAGCTTTATAAAAATAATTTCTTCAGAGTAGATTTAGTATCAGCAAGGCTCATTGTTTTTATAATAAAATAAATTGCTTTTAATACATTCATTGATGATACTTTCATCAAATGTCACTCACATCTATATAATAATATAATAGGAGGTATTTGAATTATGTATGCATACTTGGATCTCAAGGTTACTTCAAAATTTTAAAATAAAGTTACATTTTAATCTGAATTTAATTTGAATGTGATAGGAAAAAGTGGGAATAGCATTAGATTAAGGAAGGGGAAACAAAGTGATTGTCATTTTGTATTCTACAAAATAATTTAATAAAATTGGTATAAATGTGGAATATTCCTTATATGAAAATTAGTCTATCCTGTCTTCATTCATTTCATTCATTAATTATTTATACACTATGTATTAAATGCAAATTTTGTGTTTTGGACATTGCAGTATTATGTATTGATGAATTGTGAAAACTATAACAAAATTACATATCTTTCCTAAATTTTTTTTTTTTTTTTTGCTTTTTGGGCCACACCCATGAAGCTCAGGGGTTACTCCTGGCTCTGCACTCAGAAATTGCTCCTGGCATATGAGACATGGGGTGATCAAACAGTGGTCTGTCCTAGATTAGTGCATGCAAGGCAAATGCCTTACCACTTCCACCACTACTCTGGCCCCTCTTTCTTGAATTTTAAATGTAAGAAATATCCTCTAATTAATAAAATTTTCCAAATAACTTCTAGATATTTAGTACTTTAGTTCTACACAGGAGAGTCATGTTACCCTTATGAAGCTACAGTAGAATCTAAATTTCTAGATTTGGAAAGCATTCTTGAGAAAATAATTTTTAAATTTTATATATTCTTTATCACACATCAGAAAGAAACTGATTTATTTAGCCTAAATTTTATCTTACGTGGTCCTCGCAACAGCTATGTCATTAAATTATTTTGCATTAATTCTGTGAAAAATCAAGTTTTAGAGAGAATATTTATTCTCACTATAACTATTTTAAATATTTATAACACACTAAGTTTGACTCAACTAGTATGTGAGATCCAGGAGTGTGATTCATGCAGTCTAGTCTATTAAAAATATATTAAGGCGGTATAAAGATAAATGATACATGCACAATTATAGAGCTTTGTGTCTAGAGAAAATAAAAATTTATTTGGTAGAATAGGGCAGTGGGTGGGGTGTCTGTCTTGCATGCACCTGACCTATTTTTAATCCCCGATCTTCATATTGTCCCCTAAGTACTGCCAGGAATAATTTCTGAATGTAGATCAAGAGTAACCTGAACATTACCAGGTGAGGCCCAACAATAAAAAATAATTAAGTTAGTCACATTATAGGTAAAAATAATTTTAGAGAATAATTTATTATAAAGCTTACATAAGTCATTATTAAATTGATAAATATATGAATAAAAACAAAAAACTGGTCAATATATGTATATATATGAAGTGTGCCTAATGGGAGAATATTCAATTATTCTGAAAAAGAAGTTAAATCTCTAAATATTCTAATGACTATATATAATATAGGACAGAATAAAAGTTTGCTTGAGTACTTCTTAGCTTTGCACCTGAGCTTTCAACAATTCTAATATGCTCAATATTCCCCAGAAATCTTACATTTTTAGTAAACACAAATTACAGGAATATTTTTAATATATAATGTTTTTATTTTTTTATAAAATTTTTTATAAAATTTTATAAATTTTTATTGTGATCGAAGTGTATTACAAGTCTTTCACAGAATTATTTATGGTACATAGTGACAATGAATGAAGGGCATTCCCTCCACCAGTATTGTCCTCCCTCCACCCCTGTTCCCAGCATGTATCCCATATCTTTCTCCTTGACCCCCAGAAAACTAGTGTAACTGGTCTCCACTTTACAGTTTGTTGTAGATTGGGTATCTATTCTGTTGTCATTGACTTTGGGTTGGTGTTCAAGTCCGATCACTTTTTCAATTTCACTACATGTTCATTCATATGACTGGTCCTCATTTTATGAGGCTGAATGATTCAAGTTATGTGACTCTGTTAAAGATAAAAAGTATAAGGAAAAGAGAAGAAAACATTTGGTAGCAACTACCAAAAAGAAAAAAAAAAGAGAGAAAAAAAGAACGAAAAGAAAAATGCACCCAGCAAAAAAAATCACCAAATAATATCCACACGAGTGAAAAAAAAAAGAAAAAAGTGGAAGGAAAAAAAGAAGGAAAATAATATTAAAAACAAGCAAAACAAAACAAGAAAAAGGAGTGCTGGAGTGGCAGGGTTTGGTGTTACCCCCACTTTTTTTTTTTTTTTTTTTTGCATAGGCACAGTAAGTATTGGGGAATAAAGGGAATTCCCGTGGCCTAAGAGATTCAGGGTTTCTCCCTGCTTGAAGCATACTTTCATGGAAACAACCACTGGCTCTATATATACTCATTACCATATCCCAAGGGCTTTCTTTGTGGTGCCAGAAAACTTTCCACTCAGTTGTGGGTGAAAAAATCAGGCCACTTGGTATTTGCGCAAGTCATAGGACAAGGTCTAGGATAGTCTTTATGGTTCTAGAGATTCTGTTCCATCTTTCTTGTTGTGTTCAGTCTTCTGTATCTTTTGCTCCCTGTTTTTGCTCAGTCCCTAGAATATTATGGTTCCAAAGGTTATGCTCAGTCTCTGTTGTCAAAGTTGGGCCTCTGTACAAGGAAATCTTGATTTTTGTAAGAGTCCTGGGCTACAGCCTAGGGTAGAGTTTTTCTTATTGGTCCCAAGGTAAGCTTTGCCCAGTCACGGTTGTCAAAGTCAGTTTTCTGTAGTTAGTGCTCTTATTTTTCACAGTTCAAAGATGATACATCTTTTGATTTCCACTTAGTGTTAGGTGATGTGATAGGATCACCTGGTCTTAGGTTAAGTTGTCATTTCCACGCTGTCTTTGTTGTTATATTAACACTGGCACAAGTTGGTGTCAGAGCAATGTTATAAATCTCCCAATGGAGCTTAGTTCCTGGTGTTGTTGCAGGGAGCTGTATCAGTTCTATGTCTGGGATCTGGGGTTTGAGATTAAATTAACACTGTTCAATTTCATGGAGACTGAGTTGTATCCACATGACATATGTCCAGGATGGGAGGCACCCTTGTGTTATAAAAAGTGTGAGTTCTTATCCTTAGAAGATAAGATGTAGTTTCTGTGTCTATGATTTCCCCTTTTTTACTGTGCCTATACAAAAATGTATGGTGTCATATTGTACTGCTGGTGCTATTCTGGGTAAGGATGACAGATCACACATACTGTGGTTTGGTTTTGATCTGAGCTTTTATCCCAGGCAAGATGTTTTCTTGGTTTTCGGACCAAGCAGCACCAAAACTGGTGAAGATAGAGAAAATATGTATATATAAAAAATAGAACAAATAAAGAAAACTGTGTTAAAAAAAAGAAAAAAAAGTATTTGAAGAAAACAAGTGACGGAGGAGGCTACCTGTATGTTTAGGAATACACATCTTATGATGCATTATTATATAGGTATTAAACTTACAAAGGCAATATAGGCCTCCGAATTAGGTCTTTTGAGATATTCTTGTGGGGAGTGAAAGCCAAGGTACTTTTTTTGTATCACAGACCTTGGTCTTGAGTTTGAGATATGATTTGCGGCATTATGTAGTGTCCTTGAGCTGCGGGTTTTGCTGAAGGTGGTGCCAGTATCATGCAACAGTCCACGATTTGATGGGGTGAGAGGGGCCACAAAGCTTGAATCAGCAGGCATGTTGGTTGTGGTTTCTTGGCAAGAAACGAGATGGGGGATCAAGAGGGTATCTTTCATTGAGGAGCTGGATGGTAGTCTGTTGGAGCAGGAGGTCGGTCTTGGTGCCTAACAAGTTAAGAACTGAGGGTAAAGAGGGTTAATTAAGGGAAAGATAAATCCAGGTTGGGAGATGAGGAAGTAAAAGGGGCTCTGGTGTGGGGAAGGGGCAATATATCAGAGGGCTATATACATTGTATAGATGAATTGTTTATGGATTAGGTTTGGCAGTCAGAGAGGACCATTGTATAGGAAGTCACGTCCACATATACACTGATTTTAGAGATCTATTTAAATGTTATCCTCCAAATCTAGGGCATTCCATTTCCTTTCCTAGAAACAGGCAAGAATTAAAAACATTTTTGGGTAATGTTAAAAAGTATATTTGTTGCGTGGGTGCATTTGCAACTGTGTGCTTTTGAAAATTTATACTAGTAAGAAAAGAACCCCTGAATGGGGTCCAGTATGCATAGGGGAGGAGTTTCTCACCCCACCCTCCCCCCAGGGCCTGAGTTACCAGGCCTAGCCCTGAAGGCCAGTCTGGTGTGGGGGGGATCTCAGTCCCCTATACTAAATGGTCAGCCCAGGGGGCCTATAGCTAGCTGTCCTGCCCAGTGCCCCCAACATACCAGTCAAAGAGACACAGAAGTTACAGGAATATTTTTAAAAATTTTTCTTTGTTTCTCAAATTTTTCTTCTTCCAATTTTGGAACTTTTATGTTATTTTAATTTATAAACTAAAATATTTTTATGAGTCTGCTCAATTCTTAGTCACATTGTATTCCTCATTGATTATTTATTTTGAATATAAACTAATCATATTGCAAAAACTGATGTCTTCCATAGCATAAACTTCATATTTTGTTAGTAATAATATAATGAAGCACTTTTTTTATAATCAAGAGTAAGTTCTTGACTATGTTTTCTTCATTCTTTTTCTAAGGTTGACATAATACATAAACAACACATGGAAATTGCTTTTTTTTAAAAGAAATGAGCAATTATTTTCATAATTAATTTTAATAATGGAGAAGATTCTATCTCTTGTATTATTTTTTTGTTTCATTAGAAATCTAGTGACTGGGGGGCTAGAGCAGTGGCACAAATAGTAGGGCATCTGCCTTGCATGCACTAACCTAGGACATACCATGGTTCAATCTCCTGGCATTCCATATGGTCCCCCAAGCCAGGAGCAATTTCCAAGCACATACCCAGGAGTAACCCCCAAGTGTGACCAGGTGTGCCCCCACAAAAAAAAGAAATCTAGTAATTATTCATGTTTATATATAATTTAAATTAGCGAGAGATTGTACAAACAGCTAGATAAAGAGTTTTATTTGTGATAATTAGCTCATATTTGTGTGATAGCTCATATTTCCAATTCCAAAAAGGATGCCTATATTTCTCCAGAAATCTCATGGTACAAATATAAAATACAATTAGGAGTGAAGACCAATTTTTATTTTTGTAATATACAGCTTCTTTGTCCTTGAGGATTAATTTTAGTGCCCCAAATTTAGATAAATATGTCTACTGAGATTCTTTTTGTTCTGATTTTGCTTTATCTAAATTTATGGACTCTAGAGACTTCATTGTGCTTAATTAGTTTCAGTGGTAAATTTTTAATCTTTCTAGCTTCCCTAAGTAGGACTTTAAGAGAATAAATTGAAAAGGTGGGTTTTTTTTTATTTCTTTCCCTTATTCCCATCTATCTTCACAGTATTATAAAAAGGATGTGGTAAATGTTAGACTGAATAACATTTACACTGCCCAAGGATAATACATGCGCTGTTTGATAAATGTGTATGCAATCTAATACATAATTTTATCCTCTTAGTCTTTTATTTTATGTTTTATTGTGTAAAATCTTGGACTGCAGTGCTCATAGTTACCACCTCCAAAGCCCCATTCCACCTTCTGGAGCAGCAAAAATAAGTACAAGGCTAAAAGGAAATTGAGAATATGGGTACTTAGAAGGAAGCAAAGCTCAGCCTAGAATGTTTTGTGAACTGATTGTCTTTGTAGCACATTATGATTTGATCTATCTGGAGAGAATAACTAGGGTATACACATGAAAAAAATAAGACAGGGCAATGACAGGGTAACAAACATGACTAAATTAAGCAATCACTTGAAATAGACTTGAGAATTTCTGTCTAAAACAAGAAAGGTGGAATTTTTATATTCATCATGTACCTTTTAAGTGTATGAGTTTGTGCAGCTGTATCAGCACAGCCTGGAGAGATGGGCTGGCACATGATTAACAGAAACACTGAGAAATATAAGATCAATTAGAGTTGAAAATAAACTATCCCTTAACCATGAGCATTGGCTGTACTGGTAGCAGCCATAAAACATAGACTTATGCACTATGATATGTAGTTGAGGGTGAGGGGTGGATGATAATTAATAATAATAATAATAATAATAATAATAATAATAAAACCTATCATTTAGACTGTGAAAATACCAATAGCACCAGTTCATTTACTTTCCAATCCCATACTGAAAAACATAAAAGAAGCTCAGATAAACCACAGTGATAGTGTATGTCAATATTAAACATTACTTAAATAAACAAAAGGCAAATTATGTTGTAAACTTAATTTGCATTTCTTCACACCTATGATAAATTTTCCATAATAGATATCTCTCTCCTGAGTTCAGTTTATGTGTTTTCATGTTCAGTCAAATGATTAGAATTTCCAGAAACCTGTCAGGGATTCTTTGTAAACATTAAATGCTAGTTTTGCTGGATAATCCTGACCTCTTTCAATTGCACATAGCAGGTGGGATAATTGGGATGTAACCAATTAGAACTCTGTTGGCTTCTTCCAGCAGTGCTCACTTAAATGCTTGAAATATAATGTGGTTATTTTTACCTTTCCTTTCCACAGTGATATTTTATTTTAGCTATGTTGTGAGATCTAGTTCTCACTATGATTGCAAAAGTAATATGGTGTTAGTTGACACCATACTATTACCTAGAACAAAGAAAGGTGTTCCCCAATTTCCTCTTTCCTTTCACCTATCCCCTTTGTATGTAAAAGTCCATGTAGTCTCACTGAACCCGACCACTGTCAGTTGACTTTGTACTAGTGAAATAAACAGGTTTCAGTTTGGCTTGGCATGCACAGAGAGATCATGAGGTGAGAAGCAAACTGACTCCATGATTACCTTTTGAATGGCTTGATTTATTTAATTCTTCACAGCTACCCTTCTTCAAACACTTAGTGTTTGAAATACAGTGTGTGGGGTGATTTTACAACATGATAGAAATTTAATTAGCTAAGACAATAAAAGTTAGTAAATATTATAAGTCAAAAACATTGATGATAACATCAATATTATAAAACAATCAATAGTGGGGTGATCTTAGCAAATATCTTAGAGAACTTGACAATTGGTACTCGTCAAAACTGTCAAAGTCATAAATAACAAGGAAGAAAAATAAAACCAGAAAGTCAAATATCAAAGGAAACTCAAAAGAAATGGGCCAGAGCAATAGCTCAGCGGTAGGGCATTTTCTTCTCATGGGCTACCAAGGGCGAACCTTGGTTGATCCTTGTAGTCCCATATGGTCCTCCAAACCAGGAGCGATTTTTGAGAGCATAGCCTGGAGTAACCCTCTGAACATCACTGGTTGTGACCCCAAAACAAAACAACAACAAAGAAAAGGAAGGAAGGACGAAGGAGGGAGGAAAGGAAAGGAAGGAAGGAAGGAAGGAAGGAAGGAAGGAAGGAAGGAAGGAAGGAAGGAAGGAAGGAAGGAAGGAAGGAAGGAAGGAAGGAAGAAAAAAAAGAAAGAAAGAAAGAAAGAAAGAAAGAGAAAGAAAGAAAGAGAAAGAAAGAAAGAAAGAAAGAAAGAAAGAAAGAAAGAAAGAAAGAAAGAAAGAAAGAAAGAAAGAAAGAAAGAAAGAAAGAAAAGAAGAAAGAAAAAGAAAGGAAGAAAGAAAAAATAAAGAAAAATGGTGAGTTTAGACACAATGTGGTATCTTAGGTTAGATCTTGAACAAAAAGGATATAGGTGGCAAACTAGTAAAATTCAAATAATATTGATATTTTAGTAAAATTGTGTGCCAATATTGCCTTGTTATATTTGTAGCTCAAAAATCAAAATGGTTCACCTATTTGAAAACCTTCTCTTCTCTTAACAAATTTAAAAGAATGTCCGGATTCAAGATGGCAAAATCAAAATGGCCAAAAACATAGTTTAGAGGATTCAAGAACTTCTGCATGGTAGAAAACAGTTACATATTTTGACTTTGTTTTCAAAACAACACCAGTTTTCCTGCCTACCCCTGAACTTTGCTGCCCAGATCTGCTCAGTGAGGACCTCAGTAGGAATTTCTTCTTGACCATCAGTCAACTCCTCCTTATAACCATACTAAAAATAATCTCTCATAACATGTATTAGCTATTTTCTTCAATACTGATATATGATAATATACATCAATTGTACTGTCTTCAATTCGGCATACGTACATTTCCCTCTCATAAAAATGTGGGATATTTTTAGGGAGGTAGATTGCAAATGGTCTATGTATGATCTTGAAAGCACTTAGTTAAGGTGGAGAGGGAAAGCAGCAAATCACCAAGCGAGGTGCCCATCCTGGTGCACATTAGAAACATCCTCAGATTTCCTGACACCTTGCAAGATGTGTCCCTTTGTAAAGGGGAACGAGAATAGTATAGTCTTAGGTGACTGCTGACAAAAGTCTAGGTCTTTATATCATAGTAATAAAACATTAAAATTACAATCATCAGCACTGTGAAAGTTTATAGGTACCATATGTCCAAATATGGTCTGGAACTCAGAAACTATTTCTACCTTAGTAAGGGAGAGTAGTAGGAGGGAGTAGAAACAGTGGGATGCTTGAAAATATATATAAAAATGATTACATTAATGTTAACCTTTTAACTACATTAATGTTCACTTTATGTGATATAATGTTCATTAACTGAACTTTGGGGAAATATTTGATTTGCTAATTATTTTTGTTAAACACAGACATTGCCCATTATTCTGGTTGGTCTTTGCTTCCTGTACTTGACTCTTCTATCATCCAAAATAATTATGCTTTAATTATTTCCTGCTCATGATCATATTCTACTTTGGAGGACAAAAAAGGAACTAAGAATGCTGCCTCTGTTTTCAAATTTTGTTAGTTTTTGACAAGAAATTGCTAATAGCATATTGACTGTTGCATGGTCTTACCTCTAGACACCATAAAGTAAGACCTCATATCTTCTCCATAAAACTTTTCTACATACTGTAATGATTAAACATAATTCTTTTTTGACTTCACTTTCGTGGGTATATTTATGTTTTCTTTCAATGAAATGCCACATTACTATGCAGTTTTAGATGTGATTTATGTAAAGCAGCTTGGATATATTTATCACTGTTATATAAAATTTAACATTATGTATTCTGGGTGAGAGCACTGTGGAAACTCTGTGTATGAAAATTTTCTTAAAATCTAAAAACCACTCTAAGCTTGTTTGAACTGCTGTAACATATCTATTTGAACAAGGAAGAGATTTGTTTGACATAACTCTGAAGACGGGGAAGCCAAAGATCACAGTAATCACGTGTTTGGATTTTTGTGTCTGACATCTGCTTCCTGGTTTATAAATGGATATTTCTCTGTTTTTTTAAAAATGTTATTTTATTAAAACACTGTGATTTAGAAAGTTATTCATAGTTGAGTTTTAGACATACGAAAGTTCTAGTATCAATTCCACCACAAGGATCAACTTCCATCTACCATTGTTCCCAAGTTCCCCTCCATACCCACCCCTAACCCTTTCAACCACCATCTTAACAGACACATTTTAAAAGCTTTATTACATGGGTCTCATTGTTTCAGTGTATTGATTCAGTGATTTTGTTATTGAGGTCTATCATTACTTAATACTTTGTGAAGTACTAATATCACCAATGTACTTTGACCCCCAAGTACTGTTATTTATCATTTATCTATTCACTCATTTCCACTGTAATTATTCCTTTCTCCCTCCACAATGGAAGCAAGGGTAATCTAGGTAGCCCTCTTTAAAGTACTGCATTCCTTCATCAAGTTATTCAAATTGTCACATATAATATAAGTGATATCAACCTGTAGTAAAAATTAAACTCTCATCTACTACTGTTAGAAATGTTGTCTGGCTCAGAAACTATATGAAACAGTATACAGGTTCTTGTTAAACTCAAACTTAAATGTAATAGGATCCAGAAATCTCACTTTTGGGTGTCTACTACCAGTACTGAAAAGTATTCATACTTGGCTATTTTTCTAGCTTTGATCTTAAGTAGTAGAAAATTGGAGTATTTCTCAGACTCTTTTATATTTTTTATAATTTATTTAAACACCTTGATTACATACATGATTGTGTTTGGGTTTCAGTCATGTAAAGAAAACCACCCATCACCAGTGCAACATTACCATCACCAATGTCCCAAATCTCCCTCCTCCCCACCTGACCCTCGCATGTACAGGCTTTCCATTTCCCTCATATATTCTCATTATTAGGACAGTTCAAAATGTAGTTATTTCTCTAACTAAACTCATCACTCTTTGTGGTGACCTTACTGAGGTGAGCTGGAACTTCCAGCTCTTTTCTCTTTTGTGTCTGAAAATTATTATGGCAAGAATGTCTTTCATTTTTTTTTAAAACCCATACATGACTGAGACCATTCTGCATTTTTCTCTCTCTCTCTCTGACTTATTTCACTCAGCATAATAGATTCCGTGTACATCCATGTATAGGAAAATTTCATGACTTCATCTCTCCTGACAGCTGCATAATATTCCATTGTGTATAAGTACCATAGTTTCTTTAGCCATTCGTATGTTGAAAGGCATCTTGGTTGTTTCCAGAGTCTTGCTATGGTAAATAGTGCTGCAATGAATATAGGTGTAAGGAAGGGGTTTTTGTATTGTATTTTTGTGTTCCTAGGGTATATTCTTAAGAGTGGTATAGCTGGATTGTATGGGAGCTCGATTTCCAGTTTTTGGAGGAATCTCCATATCGCTTTCCATAAAGGTTGAACTAGACGGCATTCCCACCAGCAGTGGATAAGACTTCCTTACTCTCCACATCCCCACCAACAATGTTTATTTTCATTCTTTGTGATGTGTGCCATTCTCTGTGGTGTGAGGTGGTATCTCATCGTTGTTTTGATTTGCATCTCCCTGATAATTAGTGATGTGGAGCATTTTTTCATGTGTCTTTTGGCCATTTGTATTTCTTCTTTGTCAAAATGTCTGTTCATATTCTCCCCATTTTTTGATGGGATTAGATGTTTTTTCTTGTAAAGTTCTATCAGTGCCTTGTATATTTTGGAGATTTAGTCCCTTATCTGATGGGTATTGGGTGAATAGTTTCTCCCACTCAGTGGGTGGCTCTTGTATCCTGGGCACTATTTCCTTTGAGGTGCAGAAGCTTCTCAGCTTAATATATTCCCATCTGTTAATCTCTGCTTTCACTTGCATGGGGAGTGCAGTTTCCTCCTTGAATATACCTGTAGTCACAATGTCCTGGAGTGTTTTGCCTATGTGTTGTTCTATATATCTTATGGTTTGGGGTCTGATATCGAGGTCTTTAATCCATTTGGATTTTACCTTTGTACATGATGTTAGCTGGGGGTCTAAGTTCAATTTTTTGCAAGTGGCTATCCAGTTGTGCCAACACCACTTGTTGAAGAGGCTTTCCCCGCTCCATTTAGGATTTCCTGCTCCTTTATCAAAAATTAGGTGATTGTATATCTGAGGAGCATTTTCTGAGTATTCAATCCTATTCCACTGATCTGAGGTCCTGTCCTTATTCCAATACCATGCTGTTTTGATAACTATTGCTTTTTTTAAAGTTTAAAGTTGGGGAAAGTAATTCCTCCCATATTCTTTTTCCCAATGATTGCTTTAGCTATTCTAGGGTGTTTATTGTTCCAAACAAATTTCAAAAGTGCCTGATACAGTTCTTTGAAGAATGTCATGGGTATCTTTAGAGGCATGGCATTAAATCTGTATAATGCCTTGGGGAGTATTGCCATTTTGAGGATGTTAATCCTGCCAATCCATGAGCAGGGTATGTGTTTCCATTTCTGCGTGTTCTCTCTTATTTCTTGGACCAGAGTTTTATAGTTTTCTTTGTATAGTTCCTTCACATTTTTACTCAAGTTGATTCCAAGATATTTGAGTTTGTGTGTCACTATTGTGAATGGGGTTGTTTTCTTATTGTCCATTTCTTCCTTATTACTATTAGTGTATAGAAAGGCCATTGATTTTTGTCTGTTACATTTTTAGCCTGACACCTTGCTATATGAGTCTATTGTTTCTAGAAACTTTTTGGTAGAGTCTTTAGGGTTTTCTAAGTAGAGTATCATATCATCTGCAAACAGTGAGAGCTTGACTTCTTTTCCTATCTAGATTCCCTTGATATCTTTTTCTTGCCTAACCACTATAGCAAGTACTTCCAGTAATGTATAGAATAGGAGTGGTGAGAGAGGACAGCATTTTCTTGTGCCAGAATTTAGAGGGAAGGCTTTTAGTTTTCTCCATTGAGGATAATATTTGCCACTGGCTTGAGGTAGATGGCCTTAACTATATTGAAAAAGGATCCTTCCATTCCCATCTTGCTGAGAGTTTAGATGAAGAATGGGTGTTGGACCTTATCAAATGCTTTCTCTGCATCTATTGATACAATCATGTGGTTTTTATTTTTCTTGTTGTTGATGTTGTGTATTATGTTGATAGATTTATGGTTGTTAAAAGATCCTTGCATTCCTGGGATGAAACCTACTTGATCGTAGTGGATGATCTTCTTAATGAGGCATTGAATCCTATTTGCAAGGATTTTGTTAAGTATCTTTGCATCTGTATTCATCAGAGATATTGGTCTGTAATTTTCTTTTTTCATAGCATCTCTGCTGGTTTAGGTATCAAGGTGATGTTGGCTTCATAAAACCTTTTTGGAAGTATTTCCGTTTGTTCAATTTCATGAACAGAATTGGTAGTAGTTTCTCTTGGAAAGTTTTAAAGAATTCATTAGTGAATTCTTCTGGGCCTGGGCTTTTGTTTTTGGGCAGACATTTGATTACTGTTTTAATTTCATCAATAGTGATGGGGGGTGTTTAGGTATGCTACATCTTCTTCCTTCAACCATGGAAGATTATAAGAGTCCAAGAATTTATCCATTTCTTTGAGGTTCTCATTTTTATTTGCGTAGAATTTCTCAAAGTAGTTTCTGATTAGCCTTGAATCTCTGTCATATCAGTAGTGATCTCTCCTTTTTCATTCCTAATACGAGTTATCAAGTTTCTCTCTCTCTCTTTCTTTGTTAGTTTTGCCAGTGGTCTATCAAGCTTGTTTATTTTTTCAAAGAACCAACTTCTGCTTTCGTTGATATTTCAGATTGTTTTTTGGGTTTCCACTTCATTGATTTCTGCTCTCAGCTTTGTTATTTCCTTCTGTCTCCCTATTTTTGGGTCCTTTTGTTGAGCACTTTCTAGTTCTATTAGCTGTATCATTAAGCTACTCAGGTAAGCCCCTTCTTCCTTCCTGATGTGTGCTTGCAAAGCTATAAATTTTCCTCTCAGTACTGCTTTTGCTGTGTCCCATAAGTTCTGATAGTTTGTGTCTTTATTGTCATTTGTTTCCAGGAACCTTTTGATTTCCTCCTTGATTTCATCTCGGACCCACTGGTTATTGAGTATGAGGTTGTTTAACTTCCAGGTGTTAAAGTTTTTCTTCTGAGTCCCTTTGGAATTCACAAATAATTTCAGAGCCCTGTGGTCAGCGAAGGTAGTCTGCAAAATTTCTATCTGCTTGATATTATGGAGTTATGTTTTATATGCCAGCATGTAGTCTATCCTGGAGAATGTCCCATGTACATTGGAGAAGAATGTGTATCCAGGTTTCTGGGGATGGAGTGTCCTATATATATCCACTAGGCCTCTTTCTTCCATTTCTATCCTCAGGTCTAGTATATTCTTGTTGGGTTTCAGTCTGGTTGGCCTATCTAGTGTTGACAAAGCTGTGTTGAGGTTCCCCACAATTATTGTGTTGTTATTGATATTATTTTTTAGATTTGTCAACAGTTGTATTAAATATTTTGCTTGTCCCTCATTCGGTGCATATATGTTTAGGTGACTGATTTCTTCCTGCTCTACATACCCCTTGATTAATATAAAATGTCCATATTTGTCCCTTACAACCTTTCTGAGTATAAAATTTGCATTATCTGATATTAGTATGGCCACTCCAGCATTTTATGGTTGTTGTTTGCTTGGATAATTTTTTCTCCAGCCTTTTATTTTGAGTCTATGTTTGTTCTGACTATTCAGGTGCGTTTCTTGTAGGCAGCAGAAGGTTGGATTGAGTTTTTTGATCCATTTAGCCACTCTGTGTCTCTTAAGTGGTGCAATTATTCCATTGACATCGAGAGAAAGAATTGTCCTGGAATTTAATGCCATCTTTATATCGAAATTTGGTGTGTCTTTTGGTCAGTCTTGTCTTAAATTATGTATTTCAGGTTTTCTCTTAAGAGTGGTTTTCAGTCTGCAAAGTTTCTGAGCTGTTTTTTGTCTGTGAAACCATGTATACTTCTGTCAAACCGGAAAGTGAGTTTTGCTGGGTACAGTATTCTAGGTGAAGCACTCATTTCATTCAGTCTTGTCACAATATCCCACCACTGCTTTCTGGCCTTGAGTGTTTCTGGTGACTGGTCTGCTGTAAATCTCAAGGATGCTCGCTTGAATGTAATTTCCCCTTTTGATCTTGCTCTTTTCAGAATTCTGTCTCTATCTGTGGGATTTGTCATTGTGACTAGGATGTGTCTTGGGGTATTTTTTCTGGGGTCTCTTTTGGTTGCTACTCTTCGAGCATGCAGGATTTGATCACATATATTCTTTAGCTCTGGGAGTTTCTCTTTAATGATGTTCTTCACCATTGATTCTTCCTGGAAATTTTTTTCCTGGGTCTCTGGGACTTTAAGGATTCTTAAGTTGTTTCTGTTGAGCTTAACACAGACTTCTCTTTTCATCTGTTCCCATTCTTTGACTAATTTTTCCATTGTCTGTTCATTTGCTTTAAGTTTTTTTTTTTCAATCTCTCTCGCTGTATGGAATTCTTATTTATCTCATCTTCCACAGCACCAAGTATATTCTCAGCTTCTGATACCCTGTCCCAGAGCTTATCGATTTTGTCATTCACCTCGTTTACTGAGTTTTTCAGGCCTATTAGTTGACATGTTATTTCAGTTTGGAGTTTTGTGATTTCTGTCTTCATATTTTCTTGGTTCTTATTTGTGTCTGTTCAACTAACCCATGGTTTCTTTGAGTTCATTGAGCATCTTCCATATTGATCATCTAAAGTCCTTATCTGAGAGGTTGATTAGTTGGTTGGTCATTATCTGGTCATCAGAATTGTCATCTTCATTCTCTATGTCTGATGCTGGCCTGCGTTGTTTTCCCATTGTCACACTTGTATTGTGGGTTTTTCTATGTGTTGTGGTGGTATTCGTTGGCTATATGATGCAGGCAGCACACTCCTTTGGATCCACCCTTTCTAGATGGGTTGACTTGCCTCCAAGGGGTGGGAGTCCTCCATGGATGAAGCCTCACAGAGGATCAAATCTTAGGCCCCAGCACACAGCAGAGAAAACTGTCTGGAGAGAAATGCTGGGCTTCAGTGATCCAGCACAGTTCTTAGTGTGATTTTTTCCTTCCTGTTGCGATTTTGTTCTTTCTTTAGAAAGAGTGCACGGCTGCGTAGTGAATTGGAGCTGCTGTGCTCTGCTGGAGCCTCTTTTCGGCCCACTCCCAAGAGGTTCACACAACAGGATAGTAGACAGACACACACAGGCAGCACTCACAATTTTTCACAGTCGGGCCCCACTGGGCAGGCGTAGTTTCATCAAAATCTTTTCTCCTTTGCCCCTAATAATGTCCCGGGCTTCTGTGTCTCAGACTCTTTTATAAAGGCAGTAACTACAATCATGAGAGGTTTACTCTCATGCCTTAATAATTTTCCCAAATTTAAACCTATTAATCCTATCACTTTGGGTTTTTAGATTTCAATTTATATATTTGAAAAAAAATAGGAGCAAATATTAAAACAATAGGTATTTCATAATATATATTCTTTATGTGCTTGTTAAGAGGTTCCTAAAATGATACCAGAAACACTCAGCTATTATTTCTTCAAGTCAGAAGAACTGACTCAAGAAAGGACAAAATGATTAAAATTTGATAAAGATAAGAAATTAAGATCCAAGAAGAAAGTACAGTGGTATGGCACTTGTCAGACCCAATTCCCATCAACAGTATCCCATTTGGTCTCCCAACTACCATCAGGTGTGATTTCTAATTGCACGACCAGAGCTAACCCATAACCATGGCTGATGCATCTCAGTTATTATTATTATCATTATTATTATTTGTTGTTGTTGTTGTTGGCCATTGATTTTTTTTTTGTTGTTGGCCACTTAGCTATATGCATCTATTATTCCTAGAATTTTTGGTAGCATTTTTAGGGTTTTCTAAGTATAATATCATGTCATCTACAAACAGTGAGAGCTTAACTTCTTTCTTTTCTATCTGGATGACCTTGAGATTTTTTTCTTGCCTAGTTAGTATGTCAAGAACTTCCAGCAGTATGTAGAATAGTAGTGGTGAGAAGGTGCAGCCTTGTCATATACCAGATTTTATAGAATAGGCTTTTAGTTTATATCCATTGATAATATTATTTGCCATTGGCGTGTGGCAGCTTGCTTCTACTATATTGAGAAAAGTTCATTCTATTCCCATCTTGATAAGAGTTTTTTATCAAGAATAGGAGTTGGACCTTGTCAAGTGTATTCTCTGTATCTATTGAAATGATCATATTGTTTTTATTTTTTTGTTGTTGATATGGTGTATTTTTAAAGGAAGAGCACAGAGAGACTTTAATTTTGTTAATAATGTTTGCTCCTTTTTTTTAAATAATATTTTATTTAAACACCTTGGTTGCAAACATGATTGTGGTTGGATTTCAGTCATATAAAAAGACACCACCCATCTGTTAAACCATCCTTGCATTCCTGGGATGAAACCTACTTTGCATAGTGAATGACCTTCTTAATGAGGCATTGTATCCTGTTTCAAGAATTTTGTTGAGAAAATTTGCATTTGTGTTCATCACGAATATTAGTCTGTAGTTTTCTTTTTTTGCAGCATCTCTGTCAGGTTTTGGTATCAAAGTGATGTTAGCTTTGTAAAACTATTTGGGAGTGTTCCTGATTTTTCAATTTCATAAAAGAGCCTAAAGAGGAATGGTAGAAGGTTTGAAAGAAAGGTAGAAATGTCTTGAAAGATTTGAAAGAATTCATTAGTGAATCAATCTGGTCCTGGGCTTTTTTGGGGGGAAGGAGAGAAGACACTTGATGACCATTTTAATTTCCTTGGTAGTGATGTGTTTGTTTAGATATGCAAGGTCATCATGGTTTAACCATGGAAGATTATACGAGTCCAAGAATTTATACATTTCCTCCAGGTTTTCATGTTTCGTGGCATAGAGTTTCTCAAACTAATCTCTGCTTGCCCTTTGGATCTCTGCAGTATCTGTGGTGATCTCCTTCTTTTCATTCCTAATCCAGTGTATTAGATTTTTCCCTCTCTGTATCTTTGTGAGTTTTGCTCGTGGTTTATCGATCTTGTTTATTTATTTTTTTTGGTGGTTTTTGGGTCACACCCGGTGGTGCTCAGGGGTTATTCCTGGCTCCATGCTCAGAAATTGCTCCTGGCAGGCAAGGGGGACCATATGGGACGCCGGGATTCGAACCGATGACCTCCTGCATGAAAGGCAAACGCCTTACCTCCATACTATCTCTCCGGCTCCCTTGTTTATTTTTTCAAAGAACAAACTATTGCTTTCTTTGATCTTTCTAATAGGTTTTTGGATCTCCTTCTCATTGATTTCTGCTCTAAGCTTTGTAATTTACTTCTGCCTATATATTTTTGGTTGCTTTTGTTGGACATTTTCTAGTTCTAAAAGCTGTGTCATTAGCTTTTTTTTATAGGCCCCTTATTCCTTTCTGATTATGCTTGCAAGGCTATAATTTTTTCTCTTAGTACTGCTTTTGTTGTGTCCCATAAATTCTGACAATTTGTGTCTTCATTGTCATTTATTTCCAAGAATGTTTTGATTTTTATTTTGATTTAATCTCTGATCCACTGGCTATTCATCAGTGAACTGTTTGATTTCCAGGACTTAACTTAAGTAAAGACATAAAGGATTTATACGAAGAAGACTACAAAACCCTGCTTTAAGAAATAAAAGAGGATACATGAAAATGGAGGCATATACCCTGCTCATGGATTTGGAGGATTATCATCATTAAAATGGCAATACTCCTCAAAGCATTGTACAGATTTAATGCAATCACTCTAAGGATACTCATAACATTCTGTAAAGAAGTCTATCAAACACTCCTAAAATTCATCTAAAACAATAAACACCCAAGATTGAGCAACCCTTGGGAAAAGGAATATGGAAGGCATCATTTTCCCAACTTTAAATTGCATTACAAAACAATAATTATTAAAACAGCATGATATATGAATAAAGGCAGACCCTCAGATCAGTGAAATAGACTTGAGTGTTCAGAGAATGCTCACCAGATATAAAATCAATTAATGTTTGATAAAGGGACAAGAAATGTAAAATGGATCAAGGAAAGTCTCTTCAACAAATGGAGTTGGCACAATTGGTCAGCCACTTGCAAAAAACATGAACTCAAACCTCCAGCTAACACCATACACCAAGGTCGAATGCAAATAAATTGCAGGGGTCTCAAACTCAATTTACCTGGGGTGATCCTTGAGTGCAAAGTCAGTAGTAAGCCTTGAACATTGGGGGGTGTGACCCATAAAACTAAAACAAATCAAAACAATAAAAGATTCCTCTAGGGCAGGGCCACAAAACGTTGTACGGAGGGCCGCAAATGGCCTGCAGGCCGCGAGTTTGAGATCCCCAGGCCACAAGTTTGAGACTCCTGGAAAGTCTTTGATATCACATGAATCCATAAGATATATAGAACAACACACAGGTAAAACATTCCAGGACACTGAAACTAAAGGCATCTTTAAAGAAGAAGCAGCACTCTCCAAACAAGTCAAAGCAGAGATACACAAATGGGACTATATTAAGTTGAGAAGCTTCTGCACCTCAAAAGAAATAATGCCTAGGACAAAAAAAAAAGCCATTCACAGAATGGGAGAAGATATTCAGCCTATACCCATCAGATAAGGGCCAAATATGTAAGATATACAAGGTACTAACAGTACTTAACAAGACAAAATCATATAACCCCATCAAAAATGGGGAGAAAAATGAACAGACACTTTCTCAAAGAAGAATTACAGATGACAAAAAGGCACATGAAAAAATGCTCCACATCACTAATCATCAGGGAGATGCAAATCAAAACAACAATGAGGTACCATCTCACATCACAGAGTCTGGCCCACATCACAAGGAATAAGAACAAACAATGCTGGTGGGAATGTGGGGAGAAAGGAACTCTCATTCACTGCTGGTGTGAATGTCATCCAGTCCAGCCCTTCTGGAAAACATAATGGAAATTCCTCAAAAAACTGAAAATTA
This sequence comes from Suncus etruscus, assembly GCF_024139225.1. Lineage (NCBI taxonomy): Eukaryota > Metazoa > Chordata > Mammalia > Eulipotyphla > Soricidae > Suncus > Suncus etruscus. The sequence goes on from NC_064862.1 coordinate 10,320,086, forward strand.
AACTCCCATTTGACCCAGCTATACCTTAGGAACCTAAAAATTTCTTCCTCCCACCATTCATTGCAGCACATTTTACAATAGCCAACCTCTAGAAATAATCAAGATGCCCTTCAACAGATGAATGACTAAAAAACTGTGGTACATATACACAATGGAATATTATGCAGCCAGCCATCAGGAGAGATGAAGTCATGAAATTTTCCTATACATGGATGTACATGGAATCTATTATGCTAAGTAAAATTAATCAGAGGGGTAGAGAGAGACACAGAATGGTCTCACTCACCTATGGGTTTTAAGAAAAATTAGACATTGAAATATTTCCCAAAAATGAGGGCTGGAAGGACCAGCTCAAGATATGAAGCTCACCACAAAGAGTGGTGTATGCAGTTAGAGCAATAACTATGCTGAGAATTATGATAACAACGTCAGTGATTGAGGGATGTAGAAAGCCTATCTCGAATACGGCAGGAATTGGGAGGGAAGAGATAGGGGTATTGGTGATGGGAAGGTTGCATGGTGAAGGGGGGTGTTCTTGTTCTGACTGAAATCCAACTACAATTATGTTTGTAATCATGGTGTTTAAATAAAGAAGTTATTTAAAAAAAAGAAATGTTTGGGGCCAGAAAGATAGCAGGGAGGTAGGGCATTTGCCTTTCATGCAGAAAGACGGTGGTTCAAATCCCGGCATTCCATATGGTACCCCGAGCTTGCCAAGAGCCTATTTCTGAGCCTAGAGCCAGGAGTAACCCCTGACTGTCACCGGGTGTGACCCCCCAAAAAAGAAATGTTCACATATATGTTATATCTTAGTCAGTCTTCCCTTTCAGTACATAGTTGAAATTTGCTATAGATGGAAGCTCTGATGCTATTTCATGAAGTTTCTTATAATCCTTAATGAATTTATTGTTTTTATTTTCACAAGGTTTTTGGCTATACACATCAGTGCTCATGCCTTACTCCTGGGTCTGTGCTTAGGGTTGTGCTTCTGGTTGTTCACTTGCATATGGGAGCATATGACAGTAAGGCTAAGAATCAACTGTTATTTATAAGAATGGAAGGCAAATTCCTTAACCTCTGTACTTCTTCCCTGGCTTAGGTTTTATATTTTATGTTACAATTCGAAATTATGTTGCAGAGAAAACATGGAAAGGGGGAGAGCTCATCGGTTAATTTGACCAACACATATCACACTCATACATAATAATAAATAGTGCAGCCCTGTGTCCAACAGTGTTGACAAGAGACTCCTATACATTAACTTATTTATGTCTCCTAAGAAATATGAAACATAGTTGTCAATATTATCATCCTTATTGCTAATGGGGAAAAAGAAGACTAAATATATTTCTGAGACCATAGCTAAAATGTGTGTTGGTTTCTCATATTGGATCAACTAGTCTAGCCAATAAGTTTCCCTATGAGCCATTGTTTTATGGGCAACACTAGATCTCTTCAACTGTGAACAAAATCACTATTTTCAGAAACATATATAATTTTCCTTGCATATTTTCTTTAGCATTTAATTAGACAACTTGATATTTAAAATATAATAAAATGTTCAGGTAACATGGTTACAAAATATAGGAAAAACTGATATTTTGTTGTGGGGTTTGAGTTTTGTGGTTAAGTTTGAGCTTTGGGTTGAGTCAATGATGCTCAGGTTTACTCCTGGCTCTGTGCTCAGGAATGAGTCACATCTGGCAATGCTCTGTGGGAATATTTAATACAAGGAATTGACCCAGGTGCAAGTTTTAATCAGCTTCTGCCCAGTACAAGGGCCTTAATCCTTTTACAGTCTTTCTGGTCACTTCTAAAATCAGTTGTATTAAACACAGACATAATTACTTTCCTCGACTATTTTTTGACTTGAGTATTTACTAATAGTGTTTTAAATAATGAAATATGATCCTATTAATAGTATGCTCTTAGAAAAGAAAGACATTCAGTCCAGATTTCCTAATCAGTCAGTAATTAAACACTCCATTAAAGCATAAAGATATCTACTGAATAATAGATTCATAGAGGCCTAACACCAGATGACTTCATCCTGATGTCCTTAGTACTTAAACAACAAACATTCTTCCCATAGAAGAATCAACAGTTAAAGTTCCCTTTAAAAAGGCACAAGCAACCAGAATTGCTACCTGTAAAAATAGTAACAGAGAACAAAAGTGCTTCTCTGAAACACCTGCACAATTAGGGCAGGATATTACCCAGATGGTTTCTAAAATAATTCAGAGGGATATATTGTCATTGTGCTGTATTATTTTCTTCAAAGTAATAACATTTTAAAATGAGTCATGGAGAAAAATGAGTTATTGAAATTTCCCTCTTATAATGTGATTGTAATAAAGAGCGCAAATTAATCAACCATTTTAAATTATGTCCAGCTTGTTTGGCTTTTTATTAATTAAATTTACCTCATCAGATAAATTATATAAGTAGTTAAAAACATGATCAGAAAGTTGGTGAATATTTTTCAAATCAATTAATATAACTAATGTACCAAATAAAACAACTTTCTGATAGAGTGCTTCTTATGATAAATGCAGGGTTATTTTAAAACTCAGTAAAATAGGACCATTACACATACACTTTCATTTGCAAAACACCTTTAAAATGAATTATCTTTAGCTCTTCCAGATGATTCAATAATGTTAAAAATTTGTGAAATTCTGGACAAATCCTATGCAGACTATAGCTAGAATTCTACTTAATTTATAGATAACTGGGAGAGAAAATGGGTAATTATATAATACTGGCTTTATGACTTTCTTAATGATCTTAATAACATTTTACAATTCTCTATACATGATGTTTTGTGCATATATAATATGTACTTTACTATTTAATTCTACAGAACTTCTGCTTACTTATGGTGAAAGTTATTTTATTTATTATATTTAATTGCTAATTTTAAGTGTAAATATAGACTATTACTTATTAAAATATTTAGAATTTTGCTGAGATTACTACTCTTCTTCCTCTTCTTCAAGGATATTTTACTGAGTGCTAGAGACTGATTTTCGTCTTGTTTTTGAGAAGAGTCTTACTCTCTGCCTTGATTTCAAAAACAAATAGTTCCCAAATAATCAATACATATATAAAGAAATTAGTTGTATGATTATTCTATAAAATCTAAACTTGTGGCCATACCTTTTGGATTTGAAACAGTGGTAGGGCATTTACCTTGCTTGAAGCGACCCTGGATGGACCTGGGTTCAATCATCTGCATCCCTTATGACCATGAGCAATGCTGCGTGTGGTCTCCAAACCTAAAAAAACTCACTGCTTTATGTTTTCTTTCAATTTAGAGTCATTGGTTATTTGGCTTCAAGATACCTTGAGTTTTAACAAAAATATGCCAATCTTATTTGAAAAATTCAATTATGAATTTAGCAGTTATGAATTGTTTTAGTTATACAATATTATAAATCTACATCTATATGTGTACCAGTATTTTTACCACCAAAAATAATGTTATATTGGCTATTTTTCTTTAATTATTTTAGTGTTGAAAAGTCTAGAGTCTGGAGGTTACTCAGAGATACTTAGAAATGAAGCCAGAGATTTATAATGCGCAGTGTCCAGAGACAGGGTCCCAAGCGGAAAATCATGGTCAAAATCATAGTCCTCAAGTTAATATTATTGATTTGGATGTCATATTTTTATTCAGACTTGATGGTGACAAACATGAGCAGGATTGAAGGAGAGACTGTAACACTGTATTTGCATGAAGAGGCCCAGAATAAATCCCATCACTGCATATGGTCTACTGAGAAACGTTAGGAGTCATCCCTGATGACTATAGTGATTCATTATCATTAAATTTAGTAATGTTATTTAATATTATCATTTAGTAATGATTCATTACAAAGCCAGTAATAACCTCTGAACACTGTTGGTGGTATCCAAAAATAGCAATGAAAAGTGAATAGGGGCCTAATACAGCAGATACTGCTCTTGGTTTGCATGCAGTCAACCTTAGCCTTTATAGGGTCCATCAACCAATCTGGAATGATCATTGAACTGAGAACCAAAAATAATCCCTGAGCACCGCTAGTTTTGCCCCCAAAACAAAACAAAAAGAAATAGAAAGAAGCCTTCCCAATTAAATGTATTATTACTTAAATATCATTCAACAAGACTCAAAACTTCCAGGTTCCAAGATCTTCGGCATTAAGACAAATTAGGAAAAGAAATAAAAGAGTCTGTTTCACATTGCTATATCATTTGGGCCAGAGAGATAGAAAAGATAATCTGAGACTAGCTTTACATACAGTTAATCCAAGTTCGATCTCTGGCTTGGCCAGGAGTGATTCCTGTATGCAGAGCACTATTCAAATAAGCCTTGAGAACAGCTGGGTAACCCAAAAACTAAAACTAAAACTGAAATCAAGCCAAACAACAGCAACATATATCTCTGTCACTACTAAGGTATGTGACCTTAAAAGTCAGTCTCTTTCTATTTAAGATTAATATTTATTTGGTTTATAGTTTGCCACATGGAAAATAAGAGTGTAAACAGTCCTATATAATCTTCCAATTACTATATTTTATTCACATATTCTAACTACACATGTTTTAATATTTATTTTACATTTAATAGTTCACTGCAGACACTATAAGAATAATCCTATACCACTTGAAATCTTTAGGGATTGGATAATTCTTTGTCTGGTTCAAGCATGAGGCAGATTGGTAAAACAAAAAGTAAAGGAGATGTATTAATAGCATGCATGCAATCTTTATACATGTGAGAGATATGGCAAAGGTGATGATCTCTCCTTGTTTTCTTCAATGTCATTTTTCAATAATTTAGCTAATGCTGGGGACTTTGAGAGAAAGAACAGGTCAGTGGGAGGGTTACCAATAAAGGCACAAGAAAAAGGATTTAAAGTTTGACCTCTTCACTGATTAAGCTTTCCTGAGAGAAAACCTTAAAGGGATTGTTTCTATGTAAATATTGCTTGAAAAGTGATCTCTATTTGGCTTTCAAGCACCATCCCATGAAATTAACCTTTGGTTAAAGACACATTTTGGGGTTGCACATTTTTTTGCTCCCTTTCGGTCTTTTAATTGGATATTTGGAAAAACAAATTCACTTAGAAGGAACATTAAAGGCTGGATTGGGATGACATTCTTGAAAATGTGCTCTTCTATTCTGACCAACACTGAGGTCTGCCTGACCTGTTAGGTCATCAAGTGCAGTATCCTTTAAAGCTTTCTAAATGTAATAACTGAGTCATTGCTTTATTATCTTGATAAATATAAAAATTGTGCAGAGAAAAAAAAAGCTGTAGCCAAAGTTCAAGAGAATGAAAAATATAGTGTAGTTTTTTTTTCTTATTGCAATTTACACCTCCACCATTAAGCTGAAAAGCTGCATTAGAGACACCTGCTTCAATATAGTCATTGTTTCCATGGTGCCACTTTCCATCACCTATTTTTAATAGTTTACACAACAAGATCAAGGGTGTCCCAGCTGTTACTGCCACTGTTGCTAAGCAACCTTTAAATCGGAGTTCAAGAAGACAAAGAATCATGCTTGAAAAATTTCTCAAATGTCTGTTTTATGCACTCCCACCCATGCTTTCTTTATTTTGCACCATTTTTCAATGTTTACACATAAGATGCTTGCATTTTTCTTTAATTCAATATTCTATATATGAGTCGATGATTCTGAGTGTGACTGGAATCAAGTAAATATTTTATTGATATTAAAAATGTAATATGTATGTTCAACTGCAGGCTTTTTCTAACATAAAGTAAACAGACATAAAGCATTTATTTTTTATTAATAAGAATGGAAGATGGACTTAGATCTTTCTAATTGGCTGCAAAACTAACATCACAGAATCTTTGGTTTTGAGGAAGTTACTTGCGTATTAACAGTTTGGGATGCTACCGAGATCTACAATATCATTTTGTATATTCTGAAATCTAAATATCAACACCTAAAAAAACCAAAGGTCAAAATATTAGAAAAACAAGAAGGAAAGCAGGCCTAAAGAAGTTAGAGGAGTCTGTACTTGGAATTTCTCACTAGGGAAAATTACTGTAAACTTAAAAAGACATGAAATATTTTCCAAGCATTTCTGTAAACAGGGAGGATATTTTTATTCCTCCTGAGGTAATTATCCAGAAAGCAATGGTACATGACCAGTTAATAGATTAGTAAACATAAATAATCAGTGTGTAAAGTGAAAAAAGGAGGAAATACTTTTGGTTTGTGATTAATCTTTGTAACACAGCAGGGTATTTTTTAAGAATGCTCAAGTATGAATTAGATACTATTGTATCATCTACTGAATAAATATAAACATACTAATATGATTTAAAATTATAGATTTTATTGACTTTTACATTTGTACTATGATGTACTCAATCTAACTGCAACCAATCTCATCCAGAAAATGAAGATTCTCTTCCATGATATTGCAGAGAGTACATGTCTGCCATTCCAAATTATACCTTTATGGAAAGGCTAAAGTGATGGGAGGAAGTAAAAGAGGTATAAATATGATGGTAAATTTCTCTTAACTGTTTATCTTATCAAGCAAAAAATTTTAAGTTCCTAAAAATATATATAACTTTTCAAAAATTCACTATCATGCATTATATTATCTGTGTTGTTATATAATGACAATTAATTTAGCAGTTGTGTCTAGTTTGTGTTGTATGTAAATAATGTATTTTTATTGATCAAATAATATCTGTAGATGTATTGATATGCTATAGAGTCTATAGCAAACTTCTTCATGAATTAGAAAGGTATATGGTTTTTTAAATTATCTGTAATCATTCTAGAATGTTAAATAGAAACCAAAATGTAAACTATAAGTAGTAGACTATTTACTATTCATGTTAAAAAACTGCTAGAGTTCAAAAAATCATAAAATAAGTAGGGTACTTGCCTTGCAAACATTTGATCTGGGGATACCTGACATCCTATTTTGCCTCAGAAGTCTAACAGAAGTTATTTATTTGTGCAAAGCCAACTGTAATCCCTGAACATGGCTGGGTGTACACCAGGGTGTTTTGGATGCACCACCAATAATAATTCTCTTTAATGTTCTATGATAACTCAAGAAAGATATCACACATTTAATGTTTAGGATATACATGTGTTCAACATCAGCTCAGTATGTTTCCCACAAGCACCACTATTATCTATCCCTACACAATAAGCTTGGAGTAACTCCTGAGTAACTACTTGGTGTAATCCAAACACTTAACTAAACATTAAAGTTATTATAGTGAGATTAAATAAATGTGTTTAAAATTTCTTTCTTACTACTTATTCTACCTTCTGACATATCATTTTATAACCATGAAGGACCAATTCCACTTTTTCTTGACTGAACAGACTGGAAAGTTCAGGTTCATGTCTCAAAGCAATTATTTTGTATTCACAGATGCAAGAAGGATAAAATGAAGAGACAAAGAAAATAGGGAACCCATTTGTAGAAAGGGAGAGTTCCAGATAATTTGGGAACAAAATGAACAATAAGAGACTTTTGGGGTAGATCCCTGGAATTACACTGATTTATCTGAAAAATTAAACAAAGTAAAGGCTAAGTTGTGGGAGAAAGATTAAAGTGGGGACAAACTGTACTTATCTTTAGGCTTTTAGAAAAGGATATAATAACTTGTATAATCATTAATCTGGGAACAACTGTCACTCTTTGCCTTGTGTAATAATTAATTTTACCTGTTTTTTATCTCTACTACAATTTTTATACCCTTCACTGCCTCATTTAGCTTTATTTTTCTGTGATTTCTAATTTTTATCATGCACAGTATTGCTTTACTAAGGCAATTGGAAAAGTGGCTAAATAACATAACTTAATTTCTTCTAGGCTATTTTAGGGGTGGGAATTATGGGCCTACTTTTGCCTACTGAAATGGCTAAGGTCTGGTTTGATGTTTGTCACTGCTGGTCGTGAAAAGTGATGCAAGTGTCTATCAGTGAATCTAGATCTATTTGGAGATTTCAAATGAGGGCTGGAATGACCGGTTTATAATATGAATCTTACCACAAATAGTGGTGAGTGTAGTTAGAGAATTAATTATGCTAACAATTATCATGACAATGGTATTAAGTGAGAAAAATAGGATGTCTGTTTTGAATACAGACAGGGGGTGAGGGAGAAGGGAATCATTGGTTTTGGGAATGTTGCACTGCTGAAGGTTTTGTTCTTTTCCATAACTGACACCAAATCTACAAAACATGTCTTTTTTGTTTTTGTTTTTTGTTGTTTTTTTGGGGGGGGTCACACCCGCTAGTGCTCAGGGGTTATTCCTGGCTCTATGCTCAGAAATAGCTCCTGGTAGGCTAGGGGGACCATATGGGATGCCGGGGTTTCGAATCAATGACCTTCTGCATGAAAGGCAAATGCCTTGCCTCCATGCTATCTCTCCGATCAAAACATGTTTTTAATCATGGTGCTTAAATATATTATGAATGCATAGAAATTAGATCTTAGAGGAGGAGTCAAGTGACAGAGAAGAAAGGGAATTGGAGTAGTGCTGCACACATTCCACACATGCATACTGTGGGCCTGGGATAAGTGAATTACTAAGTAGGACAGGCAGCAGCTTCAAATACATCCAGGGTATCAGATAAATCTCCTCTGTGGACCACCATTTGGGGACCCCTTGTATATGTATGCTAAGGGAATTAATAAAAATGTTCAATGATAATGTCTTCTTTTTTAAAAAAATTTATTGAGACCATTGTAAATTACTAGTCTTTCACAGTTGTATTTCAGGCATATAGTGACAGTGACTTAGGACTGTTCCCACTACCAGTATTGAACTCCCTCTACTAAAGTTCCCAGATCCATCCCATATCTCCACTCTTAGTTCCCTGGAATACTAGTGTAACAGATACATTTTGTACTTAGCTTCCTATATTTTGGATCTCTTGGTTTTATTGTCAACTTTGGCTTTAGTATTTTAGAACTGACTTTTTGTGTTTTATATTCAATGCTACTGAGACTTCTTGGCACCTAGGTTCCAACCACCTTTTTCTTTCTTTCCTCAATTTGTAGAAAGATATAGATATATTAGGTCAAACAAAATGATTCAAATTCTAAGGTTCTATGAAAAAGGCAGGAGGCACTATCTAGAAGATACAAATAAAAGGTAGGGAGGTGTGTTAAGATATTTTTCTTTTTGCATAGGTGCAGTAAACGTAGGGGAAATTAGAAAAAAAATATCCTTGGCCCAAGAAATACAGGGTGTCTCCACCCATGAAATATACCATCAAAAGTACGACTACAGGCTTCAGGCATGTTGATTGGTAACCTCAAGGTCTTTCTTTTCGGTCCAAGGAGTGCTATTCTAGTGCGTTTGTCAAAATCAGTCTTCTGTCATTAGAGATCTTGTTTTTTGCATAGATCCTAGGATGAAGCCTAGGGTAAAGTCTATTTTTATGGTTCCAGGGAAAGTTCTGCTCAGTCATAGTTGTCATAATTAGTTTTCTGTAATTAGAGATCTTGGTTTTTGCACAGATCTTAGGATGGTGAGTTTTCTGATTTCTTCACTATTAGATGTTGAGGTAGGGTAAGCTGCCCTTAGATGGAGTGTTGTTATGTTTCCTCATTATGGTGTCATATGAGCCTACCCTGGGTAAACAGTATTATGGCTTCCTATGGGGGAGTTTAATTCCTGGTGCTGGTACAGGAAACTGCCAGTTCTAATGTTGAAATCCAGGGTTTGAGATGAATGGTCGATGTCTGATTGATTGAGTCCCGATGACTAATGTTCAGTGTGGGAGGCACCTCTCCACTATAACATTTATCAGTTTTTGTCTCTATTAGGTAAGAACTTCCTAATATACATAAGATTTACCCATTTTAGCGTGCCTATGTGAAAAGGAACAAAGCCATATTATATTACTGGTGCATTTAAAGTTAAAAATAACAAGCTATACAATCTCTATACCATTGGCCTGATCTTGTGTCCCAAGCAAGACTTTTCTATTAGTATTTCCTACTAAGCAGATAAAAAGGGGGGATGGGAGAGGCTACCTCTACATATAAAGATAAACACTAAATTATAAATATTAATGAAATGCATCCACAACACACACAAAGAAAATATAAATATCCACTTTAAGTTTTTTGATATAGTCTGAGTCAAATTCAGGTCACACTTTCTTCCTGCTCCAGGGCCTTATGGAGAAACAGGTTGCAGCAGAAGGGATCAGGTAGTGTCCTCTATCTGGGGGGTCTCTCTGGAGCTGAATCCAGTAGTAAGTAACAGTCCATAGTGAGAGGTGGTGGGAGATAAAGGGCAGCATAGAATGCATCAGCAGGGGCTGAAGCTGCAGCTACCAACTCGGGTAAGAGATGGAGGAGGCTGAGAGGGTGTCCTTTAATTTTGTGAGCTGGGTGGCAGTTTTCAGGGTGAAGGGGAAGTTCTTGGTTCCTGAGGAGTTAATAACTGTGGTTAAAGCTGGGTTACAGCATGTATTGGCAGGATTAAATCATTAAAATGACAATATTCCCCAAAGCATTGTAGACTTAATGTGATTCCTGTAAAGATACCCATGACATTCTTCAAAGAAGTGGATCAAAAACTTCTGAAATTCATTTGGAACAATAAACTCCCACGAATAGCTAAAGTACTCTTTGGGAAAAAATATGGGAGGCATTATTTTCCCCAACTTTAAACTGTATTACAAAGCAATAATTATAAAAACAGCACATTATTGAAATAAAGACAGACCCTCAGATTAGTGGAATAGGCTTGAGTACTCAGAGAATGCTCCCCAGACATACAATCATCTAATTTTTAAAAAAGGAGCAAGAGATCATAAATGGGGCAAAGAAAGCCTCTTCAACAGCTGGTGTTGGCACAACTGTTTAACCACTTGAAAAAAAAGTGAACTCACACCCCCAGCTAACATCATGTACAAAGGTAAAATTCAAATGGATTAAAGACCTTAATATCAGACCTGAAACCATAAGCTATATAGAACATCATGTAGATAAAACACTCCATGACATTGGGACTAAAGGCATCTATTTAACCCCATCAAAAAATGGGGAGAAGAAATGAACAGACACTTTGATAAAGAAGAAATACAAATGGCCAAAAGGCACATGAAGAAATGCTCCACATCATTTATCATCAGGGAGATACAAATCAAAACACCTATGAGCTACTATCTCATGCCACAGAGTTTGGCTCACATCACAAAGAATGAGAACAAGCAGTGCTGGAAATGGCTAAGGAAACTGTGGTACATATATACAATGGAATATTATGCAGCTGTCAGGACAGATGAAGTCATGAAATTTTCCTATACATGGATGTACATGGAATCTATTATGCTGAATGAAATAAGTCAGAGAGAGAGAGAGATAGACAGGAATAGCCTCACTAATCTATGGGTTTTAAAAAAAATAAAAGAACTTTTTGCAATAATCCTCAGAGACAAAGAGAGGAGGGCTGGACTGTCCAGCTCACGACATGAAGCTCACCACAAAGAGTGGTGAGTGCAATTAAAGAAATAACTACACTGAGAACTATCATAGCAATGTGAGTGAATGAAGGAAGTGGATATTGTGTCTAGAATGTAGGTGGGGTGGGGTGGGGAGGAGGGAGATTTGGGACATTGGTGTTGGGAATGTTGCACTGGTGAAGGAGGTGTTTTTTACATGACTGAAACCCAATCATATCTTTAATCATATCTTTAACCAAGGTGTTTAAATAAAGATATTAATATTAATAAAAAATCTGGGTTAAATAGGAAGACATAATGGATTAGAGTTAAGAGTGTTGAGAGGTTAAAAGGATACAAGGTATTTGTAAGGTGGAAGAAGGAAAATATATAACAGGGACTATATACAGTATAGAAAGGGATTATGTACAATACAGATTAGACAAACAGAGGAGTCCACGATTTTTACACTCACACTCACTTGTAGTCATATTAGAGATCTATTCAAAAATTGTAATAGGAAGACAGGCCCTTATGGGATGAATCAGAGAGCTTTAAAAAATGGGGTCAGCATATCAGGGAGAAAGATTCTTAATTTATAAGCCCTTCATCAATGGTGGGGTAAACTTTGCTAAATAGAACTTTCAGGGTTATTATTATGCATGGAGCATTTTAGGATAGACAAATTTTTTTATATTTAGAGTATGAAACAATGGCTGCAGATACTTCCCAGATATCTTAGTCTAGGTTAATATCAATGTGACATTCTAGAAAGGGGATGAGGCAGATTTTCCTTTCTGCATGAACAGAAATTTCTGAAAGAAATGTCTCAGCTCTACTACCAAACCTTATAAAACTCACAAATCATCAAATTTATTTTAGATCTATAAATCTTGACCATGCAGTCCAAAACAGCCTTGCAACACCTCAATATTTTATAGTAGTCTCAGTCTTGTAGTAATACAGAAAATCTAAGGGGAATGTTACATAATCTATCAAACTCAGTGAGCCTGAACAGTAACATGGAAGGCTCAACCAACTCCTGCTATGACCCAGTAAACCTTAGACATTGTCTTTAGTAGAACCATAGAGCTATAGAAGTCACTTCAAATTGAGCTCTATTGTTCTAAGGTTTGATCATTCCATTTGCCTTTGTGTTGTAAAAAGCAACATGAATTCAATTTGTTTGGGACTGAGTGGAGGCAGACTACGGTGGTGAGTTGGAAATTGGGGACACTAGTGAAGGGAAGGTCACTGGGAGTGGGATTGGTGTTTGAACATTTAATCCCTTAAAAGACTATACTCACTTTGGTCAAAATAAAAATTATATAAAAAAAGACTATACTGTGGACAACTTGGTAAATTGCAATGTTATAATAAAAATGACAGAAAAGGTTGTTTAGTAGCCCATAAAAGAAATTCCTGGAGATGATAAAGGAGTAGAGCCAAGAAGGAGGGCCTTCTTCCTTTGAAATACATGTGAGATATGAATGATTCAAATGTTAAATTATGTCTAACCTCAACTTTAGAGATGTTAATCCTCCACATGGCAAGCAATGAATGACAATGTGGTATGGAATTTTGAAGAGAAAATAAACTATTCAAAATGTTATAAAAAATACTGTGATTATGCAAAAATAAAGGGGAAGCACAAAACCTTCCCATACAAGCACATCTTCGTGTTTTTATTTATTTTTATTTATTTTTCTTTCTTTTCTTTCTTTTACACTCTTGTGGCTATTATTTGGTGATCTTTTGGGGGGGGGGCTAGGTGCTTTTAATTACTTTGATAGTTACTGTCTTTTTGTTTTTAACTATTATTTGTTGGGTTTTTTTTTCTTCTTTTTTGTTTTTTGTCTTCTTCCAGCAGAACCACACAACTTGAATCATCTTGTTCTGCCTTATAAATTGAGGGGGAAAATTAAAATGAACGTTACCAGGACCAAACAGCCATATGAACATTGAGTGGAAATAAAAAGTGATCAGCCTTAAACACCAAACCCAAAGTCAACAACAACAGAATTGATAACCCTACTATGACAAGCTATACACAAAGAGGAACAGTTACACTAGCACTCGAGGGGGCAAAGGAGGGAGATATGGAATACATGCTGGGTAAAGGGGTGGAGAGAGGACAACCCTAGTGGTATGAATGGCCCTGATTGTCACTATGTACCTTAAATATTACTATGAAAGATTTGTTATTCACTTTTGGTTACAATAAAAATATTAAAAATAAAGAAAATAAAAAGGAATTTCACTGTGAAAAAAATGGGGACTGTAGTTAAAGTACAGCATAGAGGGCTTTTGCCTTCACACAGCTGACCTGGGTTCAACTCTAGGAAGACCATTTGATTTTCCAATTCTGCCTGGAGTGATCCTTTAAGGGAGAGCCAGGAGTATGTCCTGAACACCTCTAGGTGTGGCCCAAAACCAAAAAAAAAAAAAAAAGTAAAATTTTATAAGCAAATGAATGTAGAAAATGTGTGTGCTGACATAATAGACCAAAAATGACTATGTATTGATATATTGTACAAATAACTAGAAAAGTTGGCAAATGTTGAATATCAAATAGAGAACAAAGCAAATAAGGTAGCTGTTTGGGGGACTATATACTCTATATGAGAGAGAAAGAAATACAGGTACTGAATATTTAAATGTTTATTAAGACAGATTATAAAAGCTATTAATAAAAAATAGTATTAGGAGAGCGCACATACCAGGAAAGCCGTCCCTCTTTTTTTCTGGTATGCTAGGGTCGCTGGTTGGACAGCAGGCAACAGATCTCCTGGACTGAACACTTGGTCCAGGAGACTGGGACCCCCCACGCCAGGTGGGTCTTCATGGCCAGCCCTGGCAACTTGGGCCTGGGGGGCAGGCGGAGGAGGGAAACCCCTCCCCTATGTATATTGGATCCCCTGTTTTGTTTGCTATTAATACTAGTTTTTAAAACTGCGCAGGCGCAAATGCCCGCGCGACAAATACACTTTTTAATCATTATCCCAAAACGTTCCTCATCCTAGACTGTTCCTAGGAATAGAATTAGGATGCCCAAGATTCTGATAAAACACTCACTCAAATTGACCTTTATTGTCTAGTCTTTTATGTATTGCCTCTCCCCTCACTCTTTTGTCTCTCCTACCTCCTCATACACAAACCCTGAACCATTATCTTCCCCTTATTCAACCCTCCTTTCTCAGTTCCTAATTGGGTAGACACCAAGACTGACCTTCTGCCCCAACACCACCATCCAGCTCCTCATTGAATGACACCCTCTCGGTCTCCAGCTCATGCCTACACAAACAACTACAACCAACACGCCTGTTGACCCCTCATGCCCCCCATCAAACTATGGACTGTTGCATGATACCGGAATCAGCTTCAGCATAACCCTTAGTTCAAGGACAATATAGGGTTCCCTAATGCCGCAAAAACATGTCTCAAACTCAACTATCACCTGTTGTCTTCAAATACCCTTATTTTCTTTCTTTTTTTTTCTTTTTAAAACATAAAAGGGTCACATGTATCTCTTTTGTATATCTCAGATGTATTCCCTTAACATCTATAACTCTTTTCAAATATCATCATTTGTGACACATTTGCCCACTAGATTAGTTATTTGATTGTTGATTTTCCCCCGGTGAGATCTGTTTTATAAGCAATACTGGTAGAAGAGTAACTCTGTATAGATTTCACGTTTATACCAAGTTACGGGAAATGTTGGACTTTATTCATTGGCCCCCAGATGCACCAACATTATCTTGTGGCATTGCTTCTCTTTTGCATAGGTACATTAAAATGGGAATATAATACATATGCAAACAAGTTCTTATCTAATAGAGATGGGAACACAAATTTGGTAATGTAATTAGGCCTTTTACCCTGAACATTGGCATAATGATTTGGCTCAGGCCTCAGAAGAATGGGCATCGTCCACACACACCTGAACTATAGAAACAATCACAATTGTCTTTAACATTCCCAGGATCCAAGCCTCTACCAGAGAAGACCTACCAGTACTTTGGCTTTGACTTACTCCAAAGAGTACTCCCAACACCCAGGCGACTCAGCAACAGTCTGCATGCAGGGAAGATCGCTCTGCATTTAATGATATGCTGAAACTAGAGGATGCTCCACATCAGCCTGACATCAACGAAAGAAATGCACAGAATCCAGAGTCTTTAAATATAAAAGTCTGATACCAATTATAGCTAAAGTGTGAAAAAGTTTCACCGGGACCTTGAGAATGACTGGAGTTGGATAGACTGGTATGCCTGGAACCCAGAGTCTGTCTTATGCCAATAAACTTCTGGGGTGAGGCCTTTTTGTAATCAGGTCAAGGTTTTTTTTCCATTTTCTCCATTTTTCTGGACCTATGCAAACATTGGCGATTGCCACTATCACACCTTTACTATATTTTTTACTCTTATCCTTTAAGGAAAAAAATACAACGTACTGAACTTAAAAACAAATTACTGTAGTAGAATGCCTGTCTTGAATACAGGCAGGGAATGGGAAGGGGGAGGGGGTAATGTTGCACTGGTGAAGGTGGGTGTTCTGGTTATGACTGTAACCCAAATATGATCATGTTACTTAAATAAAAATATATTTAATAAAAATAGTATCAGAAGTATATAAACTGATGTAGAAAATTTTGAATGAATTAGCCTTAGGACATTGAGTTAAACATAAAGAATGCCTGAGTTTGGCAAATATTTTGAAAAGGAACAGTCCAAGAACTACAAACCATATGTGCTTATTTTTCAATAAATAGAAAGAGGGAGGAAATGTAGAACTGGCTGAAGCTTAATGAAGAGTAAACCAGGAGATTATTGTCAGAATCATAGATTTGAGCTGTCAAGATCATATATAAACTCTGTACCCTGATTATTATTTTGCCTTTATATGTGATATAAATATATCGGTCAGAGTATTAATGTGGCCTGACATATTTTCAAATGATTATTCTAAGATTTCTCCATTTGACCATGAAATACTTGCACCAGACCAATGTTCCAAGCCAGAGTAATAAGGAAATCTGAATAAAGTAAAGAAAAAATGAAAGAACTGATGACTTTCACAGAAGTTAAATCAAGATTCCAGAATGAAAAGAATCATAGGGTGAGCTGAAATTTTGCATCTGCTTTTTCAAGCAAGTTCACTGCTTCTTTAAAAAATCTGTTGCAGAAGAGCAAAGCCAAAAGCCACAGATCCAAAATAATTTTTGGATATCTCATATGACTAAATAGGCCAAATTAGAGTTAAAGACTGCCAATGTATAAGTTAAGAGCTCAAGAATGAAGAGGCAAAGAGAAATAAGCTTGAGCTCTCTCTTCTCCAGATTTTCCACTTGAACTCAAAAGAAGTTGAAAGAAATGTGAATTTTAATCTAGAAGTGGTATGCTGATATAAAATATGAAATAAAATAATATATACACAGCTACTTTATAAAAGTACTACTTAATTCATTAGAAGATTAAGGAACTTAAATCTTTCAAATGCCCCAAAATGTAATCCATAAACTCACTTTATTTCCTGGTGAATGTTTCTATGCTCTCAAGAGGAAATAACTATCGAATTATTTTTCTGAGTTTAGAAATGGCATTCACCTATAAGTGCAAAGTCTCCACAAAGCTAATAAAGCACATTCATTGTGGCATGAAAAAATATGCCAGGCCATAGCAATGGTACAGCAGGTAGAAAACTTGCCAATCAGTGTTTGATCCCAACACAGCTTATGTTCCACTGATCCCGATCCCTGTTGGTTTTTTTTTTTTTTTTCTTTTGGGTCTATACATGGAGGTGCTCAGGGCTTACTCTTTATTTTTTTTCTCTCAAAGATAAATCCTGGAGATGCTCTCAGGGGACAGTGTGGGGTAGATAGGCTAGTATAGTGCAACTTTGTGCAAGGCCAGTGCCTCCTTTGCTGTACATCTCTCAAGTCCCAGATGAGGTTATATTAACTTCAGTATATGTTCATTTAAAAGCTCTTAGCAATCATTCAAATAATTTTTAAAATTTTGTTATCACCAAATATGAAAAACCTACATTAAATAATATAGTAATGAAAATGTTGACTCTTCAGGAAGTTAGGGATGCAAAATGATGTTCCCTCTGAACCTTTAAAGATAATATTTTCAAGTTTTTGACAATATAATTAGCCAAGTACAATAAATGACATGATTAGGTATAGTATTAAGCAAGGATATGGTCATAGATAAATAAAATAGTTTCAAAATACTGAATAAATAAGTAAAATTAGTAAATTTTAAAGGTTAATTGACATCAATTCTCTCTGCACTAAAAATGGACTATGCAAAACTAAAAATTACTGTATTATGACAAGAGCATAAATACCCAGAATGTAGAGTTTGCACTGCATGCCAAAAGTCTGACTGAGTCCTTTCTACACCCCATAGAGAAATACTGTAGCACGGAATTCAGGGTTGTTTCCCAGCACCACTGAGAATGATCTAAAACCTAAAATAAATCACTTATAATGACTGTCAGCCATTAATTAATAATGACAAATATAATTAAAGATTGATACTTATAGACAATTATGAAATAATATTAAGGTGACTTTTAAAAAATCAATGAAATGATATATAAATGCTCACACATTTAATGATATTTTTATTCCCACTCTTCTTAAATCAATGTATATAATTAGCAGAAATCTAATCTAAGTAAATTGATATTAATCCCTACTCTCAAGATGTACATATAAAAACAACTTTAAGTGAATTATAGGTTTGATTATAGAAAAGTTAAGACAGCAAATCTATTAAACCAGAACAGTGGCTACCTTATTTGGACTATGAAGCAGGTATTTTGGTACAAGACACAAATAAATTAAAATACCTTGAACTGCACTTAGAACTTTAAAATAGTGACAAAAGAAGTCATAAACTGACAGAAAAAAACTGTGCAAATTGTCATTTTTGACAGATATGACATTAGGACTATTCAAGTGAACTTTATAAAGTAATTGCCAATTATTAGCCAGTATTTTACTTCATGGTGTTGAAGATCAAACCCTGGGTTTCTGGTATGCAAAGCTCTGCCACTAATATATGTGTGCATATGGTGGGGAGATCTGGGGGGTATTCTAAATAGTAACTTTAGGTTATGATTACTATAAAGAGTAAGAAATAGAAATAAATTCTCATAAATGCCCTAAAATTTATATTAATGATGCAAATATACATTATATAAAATTGGGTCTTTCAAATGTTCAATAATCAAATAGTAAAAAAAGTAAAATTGTTATTTATACATGCTATGTTTTATACACATCTAGAGAGTATGCAAAAACATCAGAAATATTTTCACCCTTCTCTCTTAGACTTTAATAAAAACTCTATAGTGTCACTTCAAGTTATTTAACAAGGTCTTAAAAATTGTATTGTCTAACAATGTCAAAAATTTTACTACAATTTGTTAGAACTCAAACCTTGAAAAATCTACATTGGAAATGGGCACATAAACATGTCATATTTATGTATTTGAAAATAACTTTATTTTTAATAAAGTGACATATTCACGATATACTATTATGTATATGTTTTGTGTTTGTATGTGCATAATATAGATAGATAGATATAAATATAAATAACAACATTAATATGAAATTGCATGGTGTGTGTAAAGGTTTATTTTGAGGCTTCAGTATTTTTACTCAAAACTGGAAATGTTTATAAATGACAAAAAGAATTTGTAGATCAACCTTGATTACAATGAATATGCAAGATAAACTGCAAAAGAAGGTACTTTGAGTAGGTAAAAAGTCCAACTCTTAAAAAAAAGGTCATGGCGTAGTGATAGCTTAATATCTAGGGCCCTTGCCTTGCCTTGATGACCCAAATTTCATTCTTAGCATCCCACATGAACCCTTGAAACAGCCAGGAGTAATTCCTGAGTTTAGAACTACAAATAACCCTTGAGTATAATCAGGTATGACTCCCCCTCAAAAAGAGGATTAAAAATATATAAATTACGAAAGACATAAAATGCCTATAGGAAAATTTTATGAATAGAGATACAATAATTTGATATAAATAAATAACAGAATATTAAACATATTTATTTCTTACTGCCATTACTTCACATTCATTATATTATATGGATAGATTTCTCCTTTAAAATATAAATATACATAGTGTAGATCAGTTTTTAATCCATGTTTCAGTAATATTATTACTGATGAAAATAATAATTATCTTATCTGCTGACTGCATGTATTGAAAAAGACATCCAAACATTTGAAAATGTTATTCTCCTTCACTAAACAAAATTCCATAAAGTTTTATCTTCCTATTCTTATGAATATCAATTGCTATTTATGTAATACTTCTTGCAAGTTAAATTATTGCTATTATATTAAAGAATATTTTAATTCCTACATTGAAATTAGGATCTATTATCTTAGGAAAAATCTATGAGAACTGGTCTCAACGTAGAGTTTTTGACAACGATTTTTTTCTTCATAGCATAAATAATATTTTAATTGGCTAAAGCATTTTCAAATTACTTGCATGATACCAGCTCTCTTTCACCTAGTTGACTCATATCACATTTTAATCAATACCTTAATTCCTTTTTTTAATTTTTTTTGGTTTTTGGCCACACCCGGTAACGCTCAGGGGTTATTCCTGGCTATGGGCTCAGAAATCGCTCCTAGCTTGAGGGACCATATGGGATGCCAGGGGATTGAACCACAGTTCATCCTAGGCTAGCGTGCACTAGGCAAGGCAGGCACCTTACGCCCTGCACCACCACTCCAGCCCCCTTGCCCTAATTTTTATGTAATAAAACTGCTTGTATCTTATGCTTCTTCAACTAAGCTCTGCAATGTTTCTATAAGTCTCTGACTTTAGAATTCATTATTGTCACTCCTATTGTCAAATAAATGTTTTCCCTGTTTAATTCAATTTAAATTTATTCAATTTCTTTTTGTTTGTAACATTTTTGTATCTTTAAGAAACGTTTTTAACTAAAGCATAATGATGGGCAAGTAACTTTTAATTGAGTTTTAGAGGTATAATGTTGCAGTACCAATCTTACCACCAGTATCAACCTCTCTCCAACAATGTTCCTAGTGTTTTCCCATAACTTCCCCTTCAAGCCTTCAGTCTTGACAGGCACCTTTTTAAGTTTGACTTTTAAAGTTTGGTTCTCATGATTTCAGTGTTATTGGCTGTATGGTTTGGATATTTAGCCTGTCCTGCTTTAACACCATCAGTGTACCTGAATCCACAATTTATACAATTGGGCTGCTTTTTTGTTTGGTTGTTTTTTTTTTTTTTGGTTTTTTTTTTTGTTTGTTTGTTTGTTTAATATGGAACAAGCACTTTTTTTTTTTGCATGTCCTTGTCTATGGAAGTAGGTTATTTATTTTTTTTACTTTTTTTTTCCCCAGTGGAAACTTCCTTAAAGGATTAAAATTTTAAGTTTTTACCAGATGATTTTCATCACATCAGCTAATCTTAGCTATTATATTATCATCTAGGTTGTATTTTTTTTTCATTTTGGTCCCTCTTGGTCTACTAACAGCTCCAAACCATTTTTTTTTCATTCAGTGATAGTTAACTGGACCCCATTTCAAGTTAATAATGTCTGTATCACTTTATATTTATCTTATTAGAGTGTTATGCAGCAATAACCAACTACAAGAAATTAGGGAGAAAATTGGGTGTTAGGAATATTTGGGAGATTTTATATTTTATCAGAAAATTAGAGATAGAGCTTAGAAGCTATTTTAAAAAAAATTAAGGAAAAAGAAAATGTAGTAATAACAGAAGCAACTCAATGTTTGGTACCCACCCTGATTGTCCTGATATTATAGTAACCATAACTTTGATTACTACCACTCCTGTGGCCTGTCTTACATTTTTCAATTTTCTGAGAAACACAATATTAATCATATGATTGTGTCTGTCACCAAACAAGTAAGAATTTTAGGTGCTAGAGATGTAGCTGCTTAGCCCTGGCTTTGTGTTAGGAAATACAGGTCATTAATCATAGGTGCTTAGCCCTAACTGTGGTGCTGTTTGAGCACCATATACCTGTAAGACTAACTAAGGTTGGCTGAATACAGACAAGTGTCTTAAGCCCAGTATACTCTGTTGGCCCAAGTTGGGATTTTTACTACACACAGTACTGGGACATTGATGCTAACTTGTGACTTAACTGCTACTCATTTGAACAATTAAGATAATCTCATAATTATTTTATGTTCATTATACACATCAACTGATTTTCACATCTTATTAAATAAAATTGTACATCTTATTAAATTGGGGTCAGGGCGGTAGCACAGCAGTAATTTGCTTGCCTTGCATGCAGCCGTCCCAGGATGAACCTATATGGTCCCCCAAGCCAGGAACGATTTCTGAGCTCATAGTCAGAAATGACCTCTGAGCGTCACCGGGTATGACCCAAAAACAAACAAACAAAATAAATAAAATAAAATAAAATTGTAAGTATTTGAAGCAAGCAAATGACAGCTCCCACAAATAAAGGGATCAATATTAAAATATCACCCCAAAATCCAGCTATATTACTTCTTCCTTAAGACTCAAAGCATAAGAGTCATAGCTTGTATTATTTCATTGTCACATTCAACTTTCATTGACATTTGGTCTTGTAAACTCAATTAAAAACAAATCAAATCAGATGTCTCCTGACATTGTATATAGCTTTTCTAAAATTAGACAAGAATGTAAGTGTCATTCTAAGGTAAGGTAGGGTATGGAAAATTTCAATGATGAAGAAATGCAGAAGTATGAGCTTCATTTGGAAAATATTGTGAAATTAAACTTTTTGCATTCTACCTAAAAGGAAGATAAGAAAAGGTGAAAAATTAGATATAGAATTGCAGATGATACAACACCCACTAAAATTTCAAAAGAGAAAGGGTAGGGCCACATGAAAATTATATTCATTAAAAATTGTAAGTTTTTTTATCACAAAACTTGAATTATACCACTGGATTTCAAATCATAGTTTGTAGTTTATAATTTAAACTCCTTCAATAATTATATAGAATGTTCTTTTACATAATCTTTTAGATTTCAATTTTATTTTGTGGTCCAGGATAAGTATATGTTTATGTATATAATGTGTATGAAAGTATATATACATCTAGATTCTTGAGCAGCTTTTTAAAACATAAAAAGCTGATATAAAATTAATTTATAATTTTAAACATTTCTCAATAACAGGCGTAGATGTGATGAAATTAGATCTCACATATTGACTATTGCTGCTAGTAATGCACATTTAAAAAGTTTAAGAATGTGTTCATCTGGGTCCTAGAATTTTTCAACTATTATACTCATGAGTTTTATGTTATAATTACCAAAATTAGAAAGAATGCATAATTACTTATACTTTTTTTTCTACAAAGAAATTGAAAAGAACTAATAAATGGCCCCAAGATCAAACATCATTACAGATTCAACCATTATTTATGATTTATTCAATTTACTTACACTGTCATTATATTCAATTTCAAATAATGTTCCAGAAAAATACAAACATAAAGAAAGAAATAGTACATAGCTGAATTTCACACACCCAAAAACATGCTGCTGTTTTTTTGTTTCTTTCTCCTTTTTATCAACCAAAAACAGCATAAGAATGTTATTCCTCCTGGTATTTCTCAACCAGATTCTCTTGCAGGATAAAAGAATTTTACTGATTGGCCTATTCCAGGATTTAAGTTAATTTCCCACCCATCTACATTCCGAATGTGCATCACAGTGGTTTACTTTTATATCCATCAGCTGCAGCCAGCCCTTCCTGTCTATGCTAATAATAGAAGAATGATTTTCTTTAAAGGAATATCTGGTTGTTTTAGTTTTGTTTTGTTTTGCAATTTAGAAGCCCTTTGAACTGCAGGTCAATGAATTCTGGGAACTGTGCCTTTTTTTAAATTTTTTTTTTGACATTTGAGACCTTTGTGGAATGAATTGAAGTGAAATTCCATGAATAAATACTACTATTTAATAATCATTTTATTTATGGATGTTTTCTTGCTCATCCACAAATCATCTTCATGAGTGAGCCAATCTTGAATAAACTAAGCCTGACTGTGGAGGCTGTCGGGCATTTGCTGATATTTCAATAAGGATGGAGGAGCATGGACTAGGAGAAGTTGTCCTGAAGCAAGCAAATGACAGCTCCCACAAATAAAGGGAAAAATGTTAAAACAATAAACAAAAGAGAAACAATTACTTGCTCATTACAAACATGTCATATTGCATTTTTTATTTTGATTGTGGAAAATTAGCCATTGACTACCAGGAACAATTGATTTTCCTTCACAGCTGTTTTCTAATTACATCTGAACACTGAAAATTCCAGTGCAGCCATTCAGATGTACAAAGAGAATTTTCTTTTATTATTGTTGCTACTGCTGCAAGCTCTTCCCAGCAGCGTGAATATAGCTAGATATTCAGTATTGTGTGTCTGTGGTGTTTGATTTTTGTAACTCATGCTTTTCAGGGATGTTAAGAACTCAAATATTTTAAATTACATAGGACTGAACTTGGTATACAAGCTGTTTGCCCAGATGCTATTACGTATTTTTTTCTTTTTTATCACCACCAACAAAACAAGGGGAAAAGAAGACAGCTTAAATCGGTACATCCGTTTCTTAGTCACTGCATAGTCGTCAATTTGATCTATTTTTGTCATTGTGGTTTCTGATGAATGTTTTGGCACAATCTTTCTGGGATCTGGGGCCATAGAGGGTGATGGGCATTTTCCTGTCAGTTGATTGTGTGGTAAATTCTAAGCAAAGAGCATGGGGATTATTAACAGGCTGTATTCCAAGGTTTCAGGGAGGCAATTGAAATGTTGGATGCTTCTCCGAAACTCTTCAGAATTTTTCCCAACATGATTTCAGACTTAACTAAGGCCTAAAATGTTAAATTTTCCTTTGGGAGTTTTTATTTTTAGTACTGTGGTTCATGAATTTGGAAAGAAAAAAGACAAGATAATTTCTTCAGAGTTTAGGGTATCTAAATTCATCCTGGTTTAATTTAGGTGATATCAATATAATAACACAGGAATCAGAGGAAATCTTTCATTTTTCAAATGACTTCATTAACAAAATATTTTACACTTCAAGCATGGCATTTTACAGCAAGAATTAGTCTATTAGTTTTTAGTACAATCTTCTAATTTACAGGTAACTTTAAATACATACCTGTTTACTGTTCATCCATTTTCTTGGTCTTAATTTTTCTTAATTTATCAATGAGAGCACAAACTTTTGGCTTTTCTCCAATGATACGATGTCATTTTATATTTGCCATTTTATTTGGACAAAATATAGTACTCTATCTCTTGTTTCATTTTAGGATTCTTTTGTACTGATTTTTTTAAATCACATTATGTTTTTCCCAATTTTATACAAATTTTGATTGTGAGTTTTATAATCTAACAAAACAATATGAACCTAAATTGTTATGGGGGGGAAACAGATTTAGACTCTATTGGGGTGGGAGTGGGGGCAGATGATTATACTCAGTATAAGAGAAGGAGGCATTAATACAGAACTGGGCTTAATTTCATTTATAAAATGAGCAAATGGACATTTATATCCAAGAAGTAGTTTGAAGAGTCAGTGGCTGAAAAATTACCAAGAAAATAGCAGGGATAAAGAGAGATTTAGGTTTAAACAGACCAATACATCTGTTGTGAAGCAGTCAATAATATTTGTTGTACTTGAAAAATTGTGAGGGATGAGAAATTTCATCATTATTTAAGTTGGAGAATTCTCACTAATTCTTGCTAAAAATGGATAGAAAATTTGAGGGTCAAATGTAAATATATTGTGAAAAAGGTGTTTGCTTTCCCATAAATTGCACCCATTGATGACTTACACCTACTAAAATCCATGCATTCAGAAATTATCCATCTGGGAAATAATACAATACGAATAGCCAAAGCTTAAGACCTCAATACAATATAATTAAACAAAATAGTATCGAAAGAGTCTTTATCTCTTTCTCTCAGAAACCTTTTCAAATTTCTATTTTCAGAACTATTGGTGTTGTTCAAATCATTCATCCAGTATATAGTATTTTGTTATGACAAGCTAAGCATCCTAACATGCTATGATAAAGTTGAATTGTTGATTCCATAAAAGAAATTGTAAAATACACTTTTAAATTTATTTGTTGTCATGGTCTGGGAAAGCACATTTCTGTAGTCATTCACTTAGTTTGTTATATCTATATATGTATATACAAATATATTTCTTTTTTTTACAAATATATTTCAAGCATATATTTAATTGTATTACTTGCTAGTTACTTCAGTGTGCATCACATTAAAACTGACTTGATACTCTTTGAGATATATCTATATAAAGAGATATTTCCAAGTTTGTTTTTTTTTATTTTTCAAAATTTTTTAATTTTTAAAAAAATTTTTAAGGCCTACAGCATCTGGTATTCCCAAGCGGTCTTCCATCCAAGTACTAACCAGGCCCAACCATGCTTAGCTTTTGAGATCAGATGAGATCAGGCACGTTCAGGGTGGTATGGCCATAGAAAAGAACATTCTTAATACTGCTCTGACACCAACATGTGCCAGTTTTGATATGGCATCCTCATAATGAGGAAATGGCAACAAATTAGTCTAAGAGCAGGTTGTCTTACCTCACCTCCAAACCATAAGATGAATTCAGAAGACATGTCATTCTTTGATTGCTACAGATGAATTCTGAAGACATGTCATTCTTTTATTGCTACAAAAGCCAACTTGAAATATCTACAGAAGAATGACTGATAAACATGACTTGGCAGAACTTTTCCTGGAACCAATATAAAAAAACCCTCGTCTAGGCCTTGGCCTATGATCTGTACAACAACCAAGATCTCTAAGTCCAAAGGTCTGACTGAGACAACTGCAAGTGAGCAGATCTTCTGGAAACATAAATAAAGACTCTATCCTATGTTTCATCCTAGAATCGGGGCAAAAACAAAGACAACCAACTACAGAAGACTGATTAAAACAGCAATGATGGAACAGAAAACTCCTAGAACCTTAAAGAAAAACTCCATCCTAGGCTCCATCCTTTGATCTGTGCAAATACTAAGATCTCTAGCTACAGAGGCAGGATTTTATAGTCCACAATGGAGCGGAATGTTTCCAGACATCACCAAAGACCAAGGGAAGAATAAAATAATATGTATAGAGCCTGCAGTTATTCCCATTACAGTATACTTCAAGGGTAGAGAAACCCTGTATCTCTTAGGCCAAGGGAATTCCTTTTTAATTTCCCCAATATTTACTGTACTATGCAAGAAAAAAAAGAAGAGAGAGAAGCACAAATTAACTTATTTTTTTGGTTTGTTATTGTTATTTGTTGCTTGTTTCTTTTTTCTGTGGGTTTTCTTTTTGTGTGCTTTTTTTTTTTAATTTCAGGACCATGGTTATTGTGTCGTTGTTGTCTTTATTGCTGTAGTGCTTTTCGAGTTTTTTGTTTGATTTTTAAAAAACATTTTTTAGTATTGTTATGTTTCTTCCTTTTCCCTTTCTTTTTTTAAATTGATATTTATAGGCTCTAGAAGGACTCCTCCCATTTTTGCTTGTTTGATTTTTGCCCCACTTTATTTTTTTCCTTCAAACAGACCCATATAATTTGAACCATCTTGTTTCACCTCACAAATTGAGGGGGAAATAATGGAGGGTACCAAGACCAGACAATCATATGAACATTAAGTAGAAATAAAAATGATCAGACTTAAACACCAAATCCAAAGCCAATGACAACAGAATCGACACCCAATCTGTAACATGCTAGATAGAGGGGACCATTTATACTAGCAACCCTGGGGGTAAAAGAGGGGAATATGGGAAGCATGCTGGAAACAGGAGTGGAAGGAGGACAACATCAGTAGTGGGAATGCCCTTGATTCAATGTCACTATATACCTAAAAAATTACTGTGGTCAAAAAAGAAGAAGAAGAAGAAGAAGAAGAAGAAGAAGAAGAAGAAGAAGAAGAAGAAGAAGAAGAAGAAGAAGAAGAAGAAGAAGAAGAAGAAGAAGAAGAAGTACACTGAGACTCACTAAATGAGGAAACCAGGAAAGGAATCAGGAAGGTAAAGTAAAAGTGAAAATAAATGGTAACTAAACATATAGTTCACAGTGAGAGACTGGATGCACTGCAACAGTGCAACAAGTGGTGTATAGACTATAGCTCACTCAGAAACACTACCAAAATACAAGATGTTTGGAGCTTTAAGTCACTGCTGTCACCATTCACTTTGAGAGTACCCTTAGTACCATATTTTCTGGAGAATAAGATGACTTTTGAAAATAAAAAAGTCAACCAAAAATCAGGGGTCATTTTACACACTGAGTATATCCCAAAATACATTTTGATATGCCTCTAAACAAAAGTTGTCTGGATATTGCCATGAAACAATTTTTCCAACTCGATCCTGCACCAATCACTGCAAGGCTGCTCAGACCTCCTCTCTAATTCAGCAAACCAAGCAGGCTTTTGATGCATGCAAATTAGACAATGTTCTGTACCCAAGCTACACTGTAAAAAACCTGCTCTGATTGGCCAGAGTCAGAGAGGAAGTCTAAAATTAGGGGGCCATCTTATACAGGGAAAATACAATAAAATAAAAATAGACATTCTGTATCTATCATTTAAATCTTTGTTTCAGAAAAATATATTCCTACAGAAGGGGAAACTTAGAGTCTGACAACAGGACTATAACTGGTAACATAAGTTGATATGACAAAACAGCATATCAACTCCATCTACGACATCTTGTTGCACTGAGGAAGATTTTTTCCTAGTATGCATGTGCAAAAATGACTTATTGAGTTGTCTTGTTGAGAATCAACAATTTCATTTGTTCCTCATGGTGGTGTTTCAGAAACAATTGGGAAGGCATGAATTCAGCCCAATGCCAAAATCTTTTCATGAAATTTGCGATTATCTAAATTAAAAAATGTCAATTTGGGGGAAATCTACATCCGCCCAGTGATTCCCAACTGTGAGTGTTGCCTGTACATGTTTTTCCACTGTCTAGTCTCCGAAACCTCTTGGGAGTGAGCCGAAAGGGCCCAGAAAAATAGCTCACCCGGAGGCTCATCCAAGGCCAAAGTGCCAAGGATCTGTGTCTGACCATGAAAACCGGCTATCCGCAGTATTCTGCAGAAAGGAAGGTCCCCTGCTTGTGATGTCAGGCTGGGAAAATCTACGCCAG
The DNA here is from genome assembly GCF_024139225.1 of Suncus etruscus. Taxonomy (NCBI): domain Eukaryota; kingdom Metazoa; phylum Chordata; class Mammalia; order Eulipotyphla; family Soricidae; genus Suncus; species Suncus etruscus. The sequence goes on from NC_064862.1 coordinate 10,348,791, forward strand.
TCTGGTGATTCCCAACTGTGAGTGTTGCCTGTGTGTGTTTTTCCACTGTCTTATTCCTAAAACTCCTGGGAATGGGCCAAAAAGGGCCCAGAAAAATAGATCTCTCAGAGGCTCCAGAAGAGCGTGGCCACTCAACTTCACTTCGTGGCTGCGCGCTCTTTCTAACCAATGAACCCCACCACAACACTCAGGAAAAAATCACACTACAAGTGTAACAATGGGGAAACCTCTCAGGCAAACACCATGCATAGAGAATGAAAACCATAGCTTGGATGACCTAAAAAATCCCAACCATCTGATTAACCTCAGGATAATGAGTTTAGAATAGCTATATGGAAGATGTTTGAAGGACTCAAAGAAAGCATAGATCTATCTGAACAGAACACAAAGACAGAAATCAGAAAACTGCAAATTGAAATAACAGATCTGAAAAACACAGTAGCTAAATTGAAAAACTCGGTGGATGGCCTCGCCAGCAGGGTAACAGCAACTGAGGACAGAATCTACGTGCTGTAAGATGAGATGCAGAAAAACTCAACACAGCACAAGAAATTGGAAAAGAACCTTGAGACAAAAGATCAGGCAATGGAAAAGTACTCAAGGTATGTGAACAGATGAAAATAGAAGTCTTTGATAAACTCAACAGAAACAACATAAGAATCATTGGAGTCACTGAGGTCCAGGTAGGAGATCTCCAGGAAGAAACAACTGTCAAAGACATCATCAAAGAGATACTCCCAGAGTTAAATACGCGGTAATCAAATTCTGCATGCCCGAAGAGTACCAGCTAAAAGAGACCCAAAGAAAAACACCCCAAGACACATCCTCGTTACAATGACAAATCCCACAGAGATAAAATACTGAAAGCAGCAAGATCAAAAAGGGAAATTACATTCAAAGGAGGATCCCTAAGACTTACAGCAGACATGTCACAAGAAACTCTCAAGGCCAGAAGACAGTGGTGGGATATTGTGACAAGACTGAATGAAATGGATGCCTCACTGAGAATATTGCATCCAGCCCGACTCATTTTCAGGTTTAAAGGAAGGATACATAGCTTCATGAATAAACAAGAGCTCATAAACTTCACAGATGAAAAGTTAGCCTTAAAGGAAAAACTGAAATGTCTACTTTAAGACAAGAAAGATCCGTAGGAGAGGAGCAGGAATTCTGGCATGTGGGATCATCTGGGTCCAGTTGCAGCCTCCCTCTCCAGTATGAAAAAGCATGGGGGAAGACTCCTCCCGATTGCCCCAGAGCTCAGATGCCAGACCTGGCCTTGAAAGCCAGCTTGGCGTGGGTGGCTCTCGGTCTCTAGGACTAACTTGTCAGCCCTGGGGGCCTCCTCTCCTACGGTTATGGCTGGGAATCTGGGCAGACAGCTGGCCAATGGCCTCCTGGGCTGGCCACCTAGTCCAGGAGACCGAGATCCCCCCATGCCAAACTGGTCTTCAGGGCCAGGTTTGGCAACTGGGCTCTGGGGGGAGGGGGAAGGAGGGAAACTCCTCCCATTTTCATACTGGACCCCCTGCAGTGGTGTCTTTTCTTACTAATACTCATTTTTATAACCAAGTGGGCTCACTTGTGTTCGCGCGACAAATATACTTTTTAAGCATTATCTAAAAATGTTCTTTATTCTAGACCAGGGGTCCTCAAACATTTAAACAGGGGGCCAGTTCACTGTCCCTCAGACCATTGGAGGGTCTGACTATAGTAAAAACAAAACTTATGAACAAATTCTTATGCACACTGCATATATCTTATTTTGCAATGAAGAAACAAAACAGATACAAATACAATATGTGGCCCACGGGCCATAGTTTGAGGACCACTGTTAAATCTAGACGGATCCTAGGAAAGGAAATGGAATACCAAAGATTTCAATGATAACACTCAAATAGATCTTTAAAGTCAGTCTTTATGGACGTGACTTTCCATACTGACTCCAAGCTGAAATCACAAACAATTCATATATATATATATATATATATATATATATATATATGTATGTATGTATGTATGTATATATATGTATGTATGTATGTATGTATATATATATGTATGTATGTATGTATGTATGTATGTATGTATGTATGTATTGTATATAGCCCCTGTCATGTATTGCCTCTCCCCTACCCCTGCTACCCCTGTGTCTCCTATATCCCCTCATTTTTCAATCCTGATCCTTTATCTTCCCCTAATTTAACCCTCTTTACCCTCAGTTCCTAACTCGATAGGCACCAAGATTGACCTCCTGCCTCAACAGACCACCTTCCAGCTCCTCAGCGAAAGACACCCTCTGGGTCCCCCTTCTCATGCATCAGCAAAGAACTACAACCAGCACGCCTGCTGACTCATGCTTGATGGCCCCTCTCACCCCCACCAAATCGTAGACTGTTGCACGATACAGGAATCGACCTCAGCAAAACTCCCACCTCAAAGACACTATATGGTCTCGTAATGCAGCAAAGCATCTTTCAAACTCAATCCCAAGGCCTGTCCATCAAATAGTACCTTGGCTTTTACTCCCCACAAGAATATATCAAAAGACTTAATTGGGAGTCTTATATTGCCTATGGAAGCTCAATACCTGTATAACAATACATCTTAAGATGTGTATTCCTAAATATACAAGTAGCCTCCTCCACCACTTGTTTTATTCAAATACCTTTTCTTTTTAACTCAGTTTTATTTATTTGTTCTATTTTAATATATACATTTTTCCCTATCCTTACCATTTTTGGTGCTGCTTGGTACAAAAAGTCTTGACTGGGATAAAAGCTCAAAACAAAACCAGACGACAAAGACTGTGTTTGCAGCCTGTCATCCTTACCCAGAATAGCACCAGCAACACAGTATTACACCATACGTTTTTGTATGGGCACAGTAAAAATAGGGGGGAACCATAGACACAGAAACAAGATCTTATCTTCTAGGGATAAGAAATCACTTTTTATAGCAGAAGGGTGCCTCCCATCCTGAACATGTGTCATGTGGATACAACCAGTCCCCAGGAGATTGGACAGTGTTAGTCCAATCCAAAACCCCAGAATTGAAAATGATACAGCTCTGGGCAACACCACCAGGAACTAAGCTCCATTGGGAGATTTATAACACTACTCTGGCACCAACTTGTGCCAGTTTTGATATGACAACGAGGAAAGGAAAACTTGACCTAAGACCAGGCTGTCCTATCACATCACCTAACACTAAATGGAAATCAGAAGAGCTATCGTCCTTTGAACTGTGAAAAATAAGAGCACCAACAACAGAAAACTGACTTTGACAACTGTGACTGAACAAAGCCTATCTTGGGACTAATAAGAAAAACCCTACCCTAGACTGTAGTCTAGGACACATTAAAAAAAAAAAGATGTCTTATTGCAGAGGTCCAACTTGGACAACAGAGACTGAGCAGAACTTTTGGATTCATAATATCCTAGGCTTCAGCTTAGGGACTGAACTAAAACAGGGAGCAAGTGATACAGAAGACTGAACACCACAACAATGATGGATAGGAACCTCTAGAAACTAGAGACTCTATCCTAGACCCTGACCTATCACCTGTGCAAATACCAAGATTGCTAGCTACAGTGGCTTGATTTTCTCACACACAACCAAGAGGAAACTTTCCTGGCATCACAAAAAAGCCTTTGGGATGGAGTAATGAGTATATATGGAGCCAGGGGTTGATCCCATGATGGTATGCTTCAAGGATGGAGAAACCCTGAATCTCTTAGGCCATGGGAATTCCCCTTTTTCCCCAATGCTTACTGTGGCTATGCAAAAAAAAAGTGGGAGGAACACCAAACCCTACGACTCCAGCACCCATAATTTTTCTTGTTTTGTTATGATTTGTTAGTTTTTTATTTTATTTTCCTTCTCTTTTTTCTTTTACTTTTCTATTTCTTTTTTACGCTTGTGGTTATTATTTAGAGATTTATTTTTATTTTTATTTGCAGGGTCCATTTTTTTCTTCCATTTTTCTTTCTTTTTTTCTCTCTCTCTTCTTTCTTTCTTTGGTGGTTGTCACCAATTTTTTTCTCCCCTTTTTCTTATCCTTTTTATCTCCAATGATGGTGGAATGGATGCTCAATCTACAACAAGCTGTAAAAGTGGAGACCAGTTGCACTAGCATCCTGGGGGGTAGAGGAGGGTGATATGAGATGCATACTGGAAACAGGGGCAGAGGGAGGACAGTACTGGTGGTGGGAATGCCCATCATTCATTGTCACTATGTACCATAAATGATGCAGTGAAAGATTTGTAATGCACTTTGGTCACAATAAAAATTAAAAAAAAAGATAAGAAAGACCAACAAACACAGCAAACTTATCTACAAAGATGACATTAAATTCTATGACAATCATCTCCCTCAATGTCAATGGACTAAATTCACTAATTAAAAGACAAAGAGTGCAAAATGGGTCAAAAAGATAAATCCAACCTTCTGCTGCCTACAAGAAACACACCTGAATAGTTAGAACAAACATAGACTCAAAATCAAAGGCTGGAGGAAAATCATCCAATCAAACAACACCCTTAAAAAGCTGGGGTGGCCATATTAATTTCTGATGACACCAAATTTATACTCAAAAAAGTTGTAAGGGACAAAAATGGACACTATGTACTAATCAAAGGATATGTGCAACAGGAAGAAATCAGACTATTAAACATATATGCACCCAATGAGAGACCAACAAACCATATAATAAAATTACTGACAAATCTGAAAGAAGACATCAATAATAACACAATAGTAGTGGGAGACCTCAACCAGAATGAAACCAAATAAAAACATACTAGCCCTGAAAAGAGATATGGAAGAAAGAGGACACTCCACCCCCAAAAACTGGATACACATTCTTCTCCAATGTACATGGGTCATTCTCCAGGATAGACCACATGCTGAAACATAAAACATACCTTCATAAAATCAAGAGGATAAAAATCTTGCAATCTACCTTTGCTGATCACAGGGCTCTGAAATTAGATGTGAACTACAAAGCCACACAGAAGAAAAACTTTAACAATTGGAAATTAAACAGCCTGCTACTGAACAACCAGTGGGTCTGAGATGAAAACAAAGAGGAAATCGAAACGTTCCTGGAAACAAATGATAATGAAGACACAACCTGCCAGAATCAATGGGACACAGCAAAAGCAGTCCTGAGAGGAAAATTTATAGCTTTACAAGCACACACCAGAAAGAAGAAAGAGCATACCTGAATAACTTAATGACGCAGCTCATAAAATTACAAAATGACCAAGAAAAGGAAACAAAAATAGGGAGACAGAAGGAAATAACAAATCTGAAAGCAGATATCAATGAAGTAGAAAAACAATCCGAAAGATCAACGAAAGCAAAGTTGGTTCTTTGAAAAAATAAACAAGATATATAGACCATTGGCAAAACTCACAAAGAGAGAGTAACCTGATAACCTATATTAGAAATGAAAAGGGGGAGATCACGACAGACACTGCAGAGATCCAAAGGGTAATCAGAGACTACTTTGAGAAACTTTATGCTACTAAACATGAGAACCTAGAAGAAATGGATAAATTCTTGGACACTTATAACCTTCCACAGTTAAGTAAGGGGGATATAGCATATGTAAACACCCCCATTACTACTGAGAATATTGAAACTGTAAGCAAACATCTGCCCAAAAATAAAAGCCCAGGACCAGATGAATTTACTAATAAATTCTTTCAAATCTTTCAAGAGAAGATACTACCAATCCTAGCCAGGCTCTTCCAAGAAATTGAAAAACAGGAACACTCCCACACAGCTTTTATGAAGCCAACATCATCTTGATACCAAAACCAGAGAGAGATGCTGCCAAAAAGAAAATTACAGACCAATATTCCTGATGAATGCTGGTGCAAAGATCTTCAACAAATTCCTGGCAAATAGGATTCAATGCATCATCAAGAAGATCATACACTATGACCAAGTAGGTTTCATCCTACGAATGCAAGGATGGTTTAACATCTGTAAATCTATCAACATCATACATAACACCAACAAGAAAAATAAAAATTACGTGATCATATCAATAGACGCAGAGAAAACATTTGATAAGGTTCAACACCCATTCTTGATCAAAACTCTCAGCAAGATGAACATGGAAAGAACCTTTCTCAATATAGTTAAGGCCATCTACCACAAGCCAATGGCAAATATTATCCTCAATGGAAAAAAACTAAAAGCCTTTCCTCTAAATTCTGGGACAAGACAAGGCTGTCCACTCTCACCACTCCTCTTCAACATAGTACTGGAAGTGGTTGCTATAGAGATCAGGCAATAAAAAGATATCAAGTTAATCCAGATAGGAAAGGAAGAAGTCAAACTCTCATTGTTTGCAGATGACATGATACTCTACTTAGAAAGCCTTAAAGACTCTACCAACAAGCTTCTAGAAACAATAGACTCATATAGTAAGGTGGCAGACTACAAAATTAACACAAGAAATCAATGGCCTTTTTATACACCAATAATGATAGAGAAGAGATGGACTTCAAGGAGGCAATCCCATTCACATTAGTGCCACACAAACTGAAATATCTTGGAGTCAACCTGACCAAAGACGTGAAGGACCAATACAATGAAAACTATAAAGCCCTGCTCCAAGAAATAAGAGAGGACACATGGAAATGTAAACACATACCCTGATCATGGTTAGGCAGGATTAACATCATTACAATGGCAATACTCCTCAAAGCATTGTACAGATTTAATGCGATCCCTCTAAAGATACCCATGACATTCTTCAAAGAAGTGGATCAAACACTTATGAAGTTCATCTGGAACAATAAACACCCTCAAATAGCTAAAGCACTCCTAGAGAAAAAGAAAATGGAGGCATTACTTTCCCCAACTTTAAACTGTACTACAAAACAACAGTTGTCAAAACAGCATGGTATTGGAATACAGACAGACCCTCAGATCAGGGGAATAGACTTGAGTTCTTAGACAATGTTCCCCAGACATACAATCACCTAATTATTGACAAGGGAGCAAGAAATCCTAAATGGAGCAGGGAAAACATCTTAAACAAGTGGTGCTGGCAGAACTGGTTAGCCACTTCCAAAATAACAAACATAGACCCCCAGTTAACATCATGTATGAAGGTAAAATCCAAATGGATTAAAGACCTTGATATAAGACCTGATACCATAAGGTATATAGAACAACAAGTCGGTAAAACACTCCATGACATTGAGACTAAAGGCATCTTCAAGGAGAAAATTGCACTTTCCATACAAGTGGAAGCAGAGATAAACAGATGGGAATACATTAGGCTGAGGAGCTTCTGCATCTCAAAAGAAATAGTGCCCAGGATACAAGAGCCTTCCACTGAGTGGGAGAAACTATTCACCCAATACCCATCAGATAAAGGGCTAATATCCAAAATATACAAGGCACTTACAGAACTTTACAAGAAAAAAACATCTAATCCCATCAAAAAATTGGGAGAAGAAATGGACAGACACTTTGATAAAAAAAGAAATACAAATGGCCAAAAGGCACATGAAAAAATGCTCCTCATCACTGATCATCAGGGAGATGCAAATCAAAGCAACAATGAGATACCATCTCACACCATAGAGAGTGGCATACATCACAAAGAATGAGTACAATTGGTATGGCGGGGATGTGGAGAGAAAGGAACTCGTATCAACTGCTAGTGGGAATGCTGTCTAGTCCAACCTCTATGGAAAGCAATATGGAGATTCCTCCAAAAACTAGAAATTGAGCTCCCATTCATCCCAGCTATTCCACTGCTAGGGATATACCCTAGGAACACAAGAATACAATACAAAAACCCCTTCCTCACACCTATATTTATTGCAGCATTATTCACAATAGCCAGGCTCTGGAAACAACCAAGATGCCCTTCACAGGACGAATGGCTAAAGAAACTGTGGTACATATATACAATGGAATATTATGCAGCCGTTAGGAGAGATAAAGTCATAAAATTTTTCTATAGGTGGATGTAAATGGGATCTATCATGCTGAGTGAAATAAGTCAGAGGGAGAGAGAGAAAGACGCAGAATAGTCTCACTCATCTATGGGTTTTAAGAAAAATAAAAGTCATTTTTGCAACAATCCTCAGAGACAATGAGAGGAGGGCTGGAACTTCCAGCTCACTTTATGAAGGTCACCACAAAGAGTGGTGAGTGCAGTTATAGAAATAACTACACAGAGAACTACCATAATCATGTGAATGAATGAGGGAACTGGAAAGCCTGTCTAGATTACAGGTGGGGGTGGGGTGCGATGGAGGAAGATTTGGGACATTGGTGGTGGGAATGTTTCACTGGTGATGGGGGGTGTTCTTTACATGACTAAAACCAAATCACAATCATATTTGTAATCAAGATGTTTAAATAAAGAAAAAAAATTACTTTAAATATGTCAATTTGTTATAGGACATTAGCATATTATAATATGTGAGTGTGTAATTCCCTGGTTACAAGTAGTTGATCACCTCTGATATTCCATCTGAATATACGTTAGAGACAAATAACTTTAGACTTGTTATTATCATCTCAAGACAGATTAGGGATATTTAGTAATTGGCACAGAATTTGACATGACCTGATTTGCAGTATCTTGGTACACTAGGTCATATGCACTCTCTTTCTCCTGTTCAAGGACCACTTCATTTCATAAAAAAGGACACAGAAACCATCACAATTTATATTATATTAGGTTGACATTTTAGCAGGACTCAGGTATTATTTTCCAGGGAAAAAATAGTAATAATGACAATCGAGACAGGCATTCAACAGAAAAAAAATTGGGTAAAAAATGTTTAAAGTTTTAGGGCACTCAAACATTTGGAGTTTTCTTACTGGCATAGTAAAATTCTTTCATAACAGCCAGTGATATTTTCTACCAAAAATATGTATTTTCTCCAGAAAATATTTATTTAATAAATTATATGATTTTTAAAATAAGATCTATTAACAGATATAATACATACTAGGACAACTGAACAAACACACTTGGAAGATATTTGTTAACATATTAACATATATAAACACACATTTTATTTATATTTCTGTATCTATTTAATTATACATGTACATCAATTCTTGTATATGATATAAAATATGTATATGAGTGAAATATGTAATAGGTGCATATGTATATATTTACCCATATTTATGTATTTATGTCTAACCTGTAATGATGAAATTATTCTTCAAATATTACTAATTTTACTTCTCTGGAAACAGGAAACTAGGGGGTCAGAGCAATAACTCAATAGTAGGGCATTTGCCTTGCACATGGCTGACCCAGGATAAACCTGAGTTTGATTCCTGGCATCTCATATGATCCCCTTAGCCAAGAGTGATTTCTGAGCACATAGCAAGGTGTAACCCTGGTGTGTCACCGTATGTGGCCCAAAATTCATAAATATATTAAAAAAACAACAAGAAATTGTACCTTACATGCATATTTGTATGCAAATATAGATATTACATGTATAACAAATTTAATAACTGACTTCATTATAAGTTTTTAAAATATATGTATCATATATCTGTATACATCAAAAACTCTTCTAGTGAGATTATTATACCTGATTCATTTACTATCACTTATCAAAGTGTCATACAAAATACAGATTTTCAAAATAACTTGTCTTCAGGCTCATTCCATTTAATTCACAGATATTTGTCATATGTTTGCTCATAAATTTATTGCTTTATAATATATATCTAAGTTAGTTATAGGACAATATTTTATGTCAGCACTTTCAAGTGATAAATCACCAAAATTTTTTTCTAAATTTCCTATAATCCGTTCCTTTCTTCACTTACAGTCAAGCACAAATTGTTCTCCACATCTTTACATTTGACTTTGTTAGTATTTTACTAAAGTAGAATAATCCAATATATTTCCTTAAGGTTTACATTTTAATGGGAAAATGACTTTTAATAAGAATCCATATTGTTTATATTCACAGTGTGTTGTTTTTAATTGCCTAGCAGGATTTACTATATAGATTTTTAATCTTTTACCTATTACAAACATTGACTCTTAAAAATTACTTAATTATTATAAGACTTACATATCATATTTAACTTCCAAATCTTGAATAATGACTATAAGTGTTAGTAGTGTATTATATTAATAGTCTATATCTAAATTTCTAATATCTCATAAATATATCTAAAAGAAATTTTTTATTTGAAAAACTAGAAGATAATTTTTAGGATCAAGTTTCTGAAGAGTTCTTTGACATTGTACAAAAAGTATCACCTATTTGATATATTGCAAACTTAAAATATTATTTCTCCAAAGATTCTGTTAAAATGATAAAAAGAAAAATCCTGAATGTGGAATTATTTTTAAAGCAAACAGTGAGTGAATTACAATATATAAATGTTATGAAGAGTATTCAAATTTAATAGCAATAAAGAAAGAGAAAGAAGGAAAGAGAGAAAGAAAGAGAAAAAGAAAGAAGGAAAGCAAGAAAGAAAGAAAAAAGAAATTTAAAAGAAAGATATAAGAAAGAGATAAAGAAAGGAGAGAGAAGGAAAGAATGAATGAGAGAAAGAAAGAAGGCAAGAACAAAAGAAAGAAAAAGAAAGAAGGAAAGATGAAAGAAAAGAAAGGAAAGAAAGAAAAAGAAAGAAAGAAACAAAGAAAGAAGAAAGAAACAAAGAAGAAAGAAACAAAGAAAGAAAGAAAGAGAGAAAGAAAGAAAGAAGAAAGAGAAAGAAAAAAGAAAGAGAAAGAAAGAAAGAAGAAAGAAAGAAAGGAAGGAAGAAAGAGAGAAAGAAAGAAAGAAGAAAGAGAAAGAAAAAAGAAAGAGAAAGAAAGAAAGAAAGAAAGAAAGAAAAGAAGAAAGAAAGAAGAAAGAAAGAGAAAGAAAGAAAGAAAGAAAGAAAGAAAGAAAGAAGAAAGAAAGAAAGAAAGAAAGAAAGAAAGAAAGAAGAAAGAAAGAAAGAAAGAAAGAAAAGAAAGAAAAAAGAAAGAAAGAAAGAAAGAAAGAAAGAAAGAAAGAAAGAAAGAAAGAAAGAAAGAAAGAAAGAAAGAAAGAAAGAAAGAAAGAAAGAAAGAAAGAAAGAAAGAATATAAAAATACTATTGTAGGGCCTGAGAGATAGCATGGAGGTAGAGTATTTGCCTTGCATGCAGAAGGATGGTGGTTCGAATCCCAGCATCCCATAAGGTCCCTGAGCTTGCCCCGAGCGATTTCTGAACATAGAGCCAGAGTAACCCCTGAGTGCTGCTGGGTATGACCCAAAAACAAACAAACAAACAAACAAACAAACACTATTCCATGCCCAAAGGGAAATAAGAAGGCTTTCCAGCCTGTCTCAGCAGACAATACTATTATCACTTCCCCCAGTTAGCAACATGAGCTACATGAGATAAATTGCCTCATAGTTTTGCAAAACAGTCTGTTGCACTCTTATGTTCCTTTGTCAGAAAGATTGGGACAATATACACATTTTCTTCTGAATTTGCTTCATATTGACTTTTAATATAGTAATATATATATATATATATATAGTGCATATTTCTTGTTAAATTTTCTTGTCGTCTTATCAGAGTAGATGGTTTCTGTGACAAGTGGCATATATCCAAGATCTACTTCTCCCTAAAGATTTTTATCGCTAGATTTTAAGTTTTCAATGAATGGTTTAGCTAGTTGTTAGGCTGTAAATCCCTTATACTTTCAAGAAAAATAATTAATTTGGACTTTCTATCACTTTCTTCTTGTCAGAATTGTTCATGTATTTTATGCATCTGCATGTCTGAGTTGAAAATGGAGTATTGATTATTATCTTAAACTGCAAATTAATGGCAATTTTTACTGGTATAATTTTGTCATCACAAAGAAGGAAAGAAATCCATGGCTAATTATTGGGGACACGTGTCAGAATCTAAAATGTATTATCTTCATTATAGCATATCTTCAATATCTAATATATTGTGTCCTAATTTCCTTTAACTCTTTCTGTTACTGGGGCCTTAAAGATAATCAAAGTGGAAAAATCACTTAGACAAGTCCTTAATTTATACTTGTATAATTTGTAATAAAGATTTTTCTGAAATATGTCAAATTTTAGTGGATTATTTGACATATAGTATCTAAATTCAATGTCAATAATCAAAAGTGTAATTAATTTTCTAACTGATTATTTCAGAGAAATGTGACTAAATCTTTTATTCTAATTCATATTTAAAATTTATAATGGACCATAACAGTAATAAAAATTTGTTTTGTTTTTCACACTTTTGTTAATGAAAATAAATATGAGTAATGATGACTTGCCAGTTATTATGTCTAATAAATTATTTTACCCCCACTTCTACTTTTATGAGGATAAAGTTTCAAAGCTTCTCTGAAGAATTAATGATATTTACACATATACAGACATAAAACTTTAATTGTAAATTTAGTCAACTTTTTCTTGCTTGTAAACATTTTTACAACTATTCTAACATTAAAATTTAAAAAAATACTCAGAGAGACAAGTCATAATACAGCAGGTAGGTCATTTTCATTGATTGATGTCAACCTGGGTTCATCACTGGCATCACATAAGGTTTCCCAAGTCCATCAGAAGTTATTCCTGAATGCAGAGTCAAGAGTAACCACTAAGTACCACCAAATATGGCCCAAAATAAAAATTCCACATATATTAAAAGCAAAATTTGGGGCAAATTGAATAAATATAAATATAATATATGAGACATAGATGTTAAATATAATTTCTATTAAATCAAGAACAAATGAGGAAGAGGTGGTCTTTAGAAGTAAAGTTTTCATGACCTGAGACATTAAGCTGGAAAGACAGATGACAAAATGTTGGAACACATGCTTTGTGTGAGAGAAGCCCAGTTTCAGTCCCCAACACTCCATGGTCTCTTTCCAAGAGCAAGTCCTGAGCACTGGACTGAATATAGCCTCTGAGCACCTCCAGATATAAATTCCAGGTAAACAAAATTTACATAAATGAAAAATAATGTTCAAAATAATGGGTTTCATTGCAAAGAATATTGTAAATAATGTTAAAATTATAATTCATTTTGATGTAAGAAATCTAAATATAGAGGTGGGAAGATGACTCATAGGGGTGGGGCACATGCATTACATTCAGGGTTTATTCCCAGTATCTTTATCTCCTGACCTCACAGAAAGTGAATCCCAACTACAGTAACAAGAATGAATTGTGAATTGTCACTGTGTATAAATTATAAAAACAAAAAGAAAAAAGAAAACAATAAGATTTCTTCTTAAAAAAAACAAGATAAAGAGAAAAATGTTTATATGAATATTATTTATATATAATACAAATTATGGCTTTCTCAATTCTTCTAAGAACAATCTTTGAGAGCAAAACAGGAGTGAATCCTGAGTACACCAACTAGTTTTACCTCCCTAAAATTACTTATAGTAGTTTGAGTGATAGTATGGTGAGGAAGGCACATTCTTTGCCTTAACTTACAGTGCAGGTAGCAGACCCAGGTTTCATCCCCAAACTTCATATTGTCCCTGTTTCCTAACAAGTGCAGAGCCAGGGATAAGTCCTGAGCATTATCTGGTGTGCCCCACAAAAAATTCTTTCAAAAGTTATGGAAATAAAAAATAAATTTATGGAAATAAAAATCAATTTAGAGCCTGAATGAAAACTGCAAATAACATATCTGATAAATAATTATATAATATCTCTAATTCTTTACTAATAATAAGAACTCTCATTAATTGCACAAAGAAAGTAAAAATAGCAAAATATTTCGCCAGACATTTAACAAAGAAAATATTCAAATGTAAAATAGTATGATCCTGCATAAAACGTATAGTGTTGCTATCCATTGAATATTCAATTATTCTATGCATATATTTTACATATGCATAATATCTATCTTGTATTGTGCCCTTGACACTGCCCTACAAAGCTCATTTTTAGTTCTTTACTGCCTCAGTCCCAACCATTATTTCCCCCCATTTACCCTTTTTTCCTTCAATACCGTACAGGCCAAATCATAGACCAAATTGGTGCACTGAATTTAACACCCCACTCAACTATTTTCAAAATTTCCGCTCTATATATTTGTTTTGTCTGTCCTTCTCTTTGTTATCTATTTAATAAGGAAGTCTGTAGAAGTGTCCCTCCATTTAAGGTTTGAATTATGGTTCTAGAATTAGAACCAAGTCAAGGGGGTTGTTGCACTTGTTCTAGCGTCCTCATAGGCACCAATCACGCCATGTGGCATTGTTCTTCCATTGCATAGGCACATTAAAATGGGAAATTACTATACTTACAAACACTTTCTTATCTAATAGAGATGGAAACACACAAATCTTGTTATGCAGTGGGACCTTACACCCTGATCACTGTCATAATGACCTGGCTTAGGCCTCAGAAGAATGGGCATTGTCCATTTACCCCTGAACCAGGGATTCTATCTACAAAACAACCACAGTTGTGTACAACATCATCTGAAAGCAATCCTCTACCAGGGAAGACCTACTCAACAGAGACTTCCCTTAATACCCAGAAGACTTAACAACAATGACCTGCTTTCAGGACCAAGCTCTCTTCATCACCCTCTAATTGTGAGGTGAAACTAAAGGACACTCTTCTACATCATCCTGACTTTGATGTAGGATATCGACATATTCCAGGATCCTTGGCTACAGAAACCTGACACCAACAACAGTGACTGTGTGAAAAATAAACATGTATTGGCACTACAGACAATGACTTTGTTTGGACAACCTAGTATGCCTGGATCCTAAAGTTGGTCTTATGCCAGAAAACTTCAGGGATAAGGTCTCCTTGTATTTAGGCCAAGGCTTTTCCTTTCCATGTCCCCTATATTTTGCTGGGCCTATGCAAACAATTGCCACTCTAACACCATCTCTGCTGTGCTCCTTTGACTCAACCTTAATGAAATAATGTATTATGATCAACTGTGTCAACAATACTATAATTCCATAAATTTTGTGGCTTTAGATTGCTTTGTGTACTGCTAAGAAATGTTATAATGTACTAAAATCTGGGGACTTGAGGGACAAAGTAATTGCACATGGGTTCTGTTTTATTTGTCCTATTTTTTTTGGCTGAAAATTCAAAATTAAGGGGATTTCTTTTGAGAATTTTGGTTATGGGTGATTGTCTTCCCACTGTAACTTCACCTTGTCCTTTTTCTTTGCATCTTTGTTTTCATAAAATAAAAAATATTAAAAAATGAATATTCAATTATAGAGTATTAAATGGAAATAGGTACAATAAAAGTGTACATAATACAAAAGTCACTAAGATCACACAAATCACACCACTGAAATTAGGCAAAATGATTAAAGTATCTCAAGATAGCAAATGTCAGTGATATTAGGAGGCACTAGCACTCATGATGCAATTTTGGGGACAGTATAGTGAGGTAATTATGGTTGGTTATTTTACTATCTATCTATATATATATTGCACAAATGTATCATATGATATATTGTTGTGTACTTATTTGTTATGGGGAAAAATTCTACCAGAGATTTATAGTAAAACACATAAGTGCCTGTGCATAACAAGATCAGTTCTTAAAATTTTATGGCAGATCTATACATAAAGCCCTAAATTAGTATCAATTTCTCTCAATTGAGATGAACTTGAATTTTTTAAGTGATAAGACAGACAAAATATCATATAATGTGTAATTATTTTTATATAGAATTTGCAAAGAGACATCTGTAGTGACAGAAATCAGATCACCATTTGCTATAGACTGCAACTGGGGCATGAAATTAAGTACAAAGAGTCTCTAGGGAACTATTTCAGGTGATAAAGAGAGTTTTGATTATGATTATGGTGGTAGCCTTACCCTGTAATCATTTGTGCAAACTCATCTAATTCTACATTTGAAACTGATGAAATTGATGATAGATAAATTGTACCAAAATAAAATAGATGTTAACATGTGGCACAAGGTAATAAAACAAATAATATACATATTAAAACATGCTCCAGCCATATGAGAAACCATGAACCCAAGCAATAAACAGTATTTAATTAAATATATGATCTCATACACAGAATAAATCAAATACCAAAATGTAAAATGTAAAACTATAAAACACATAGAAAATAACATTTGAGAAATTTTATATAATCTTGGATAATGTGATAACATTTTAGGTACAATATTGAGATCATGAAAAATATAATTTCTGAATTGCACCTTCATTACGTCTCCAGTAGTACAGAAGCTGCCTGAAATGTGCAAAGACATGGGCCCCATCATCTCTTGGAGGTTCATAGAGCCTCCAAGAACAAGTTTTCATCTTCCCTACAACTAATAAAAATACACATCAATTATGATTTAATGAGTTCCATATTCTCCATGAAAAGAGCTGTCATGTCCAGAGAAAGATAAATCATAATATGTCGAAAATATTATAAAAAGACATTTTATAAAGAGGTAACATCCAAACTGTATAAAAAATTATTTAACCAAAAGACAATATGGAATTTTGATGAAAAATGGGCAAAAGTTCTTAACAGGGAGTTAACTAAGGATATAGATGGTATTTAAGGTCTTATATCATTAGGAGATCAAACATTAAATTAAGATGCCTCTTGTCTGCCCTAATTGAAATATTAAAAATCAAATGTTTGCAGCGCTAAATGCAGAACAACAGCAAACCTTACTAGGAATGCAAGATAGACAGCAAATTTGGAAAACAGTTTGACAGGCAGATAATTGAAAAACAATAATATGGTAATTGCATTTTTCTACATTTCAAGATTTTGCATTAGTTTTCTTTCCTTTTCTTTTCTTTTTTTTTTTGTTTTGTTTTTCTGTTTTGTTTTTTTTTTTTGGGTCACACCTGGTTGACTGTAATTCAATGCCTGGCACTCTATATAGTTTTCTGAAAATTGCCAAGAGTGACTTATTCATGCACACAAAGCTAGGAGTAAGAACTGCACATTGATAGCTATGTCTTCCTCAAACTTCTCCTCAAAGAAGAAAAAATCTGGGGGCCAGAGAGATAGCATGAAGGTAAGGCTTTTGCCTTTCATGCAGAAGGTCATCAGTTCAAATCCCGGCATCCCATATGGTCCCCCGTGCCTGCCAGGAGCAATTTCTGAGCATGGAGCCAGGAGTAACCCCTGAGCACTGCCGGGTGTGACCCAAAAACCACAAAAAAAAAAAAAAAAGAAGAAAAAATCTTAGAACAGCTGTTTGATATTTTTCAAGCCAGTTTTTCAATGCCTTTAGGCATGTAAATTTGGAAGCCTAAGATCCTTTTTTAAATTGTTTTGTTTTAGAACAAACGTGGCAGTACAGGGGGATTTCTCACAGCTAGTGCACAGGAGTCTACATGATGCTAAGCATGAAACTCATGTCTCCTATTCAATGCACACATGCCAATCATGTGGGCTAGAAATTCATCCCCTTAGCCCCTATCATTTCAGTCAATTTTCTGCTTTAGTTCTTAATGTACCTCTAAGGCAAATATAAAAAGAAACCAAATATTAAAAATGTTAAGCAAAACTATTTAAAAATTATTGGTAATATAAAGATTTTAAAATTACAATTATACGAAAAAATATAAAATATAATAATTGATTAAAAGGAGAGTTAGGAGACAGATTTTATAACAGTAATACAGACAAAAGTGGTATTTTATTGACCTGGGATATTAAATTTTAAAAGCTTTCCAGAAATCATAGGAATAGAATAAAATTAAAGCAATAATAATAATGTAAGTTACCTTCAGGATAAATTAGGAGCATGTAACTCCCTAAAATAAAACTTCTAGAAGATGTGGCATAAGTGACCACACAGTAGGTAGGGGGTTTGCCCTGCACACAGCCAAAAGTGGTTTGATAACTAAACTGTCCCCTAAACCTACCAGGAGTGATTTCGAAGAGTAAAGCCATCAGTAATCCCTGAAAGTCACCAGGAATGGCCCAAATTTGTCGGAGTCAATAAATATAGATAAAGAAGAGAAATCCACTGAAACAGAATACTCTTGTACATTAACATTTGAATGTAAGATTAAATATCATTATTAAAAATCTTACAGAAAAATATATTTTTAAAATAGACAGCACATAATCATGAAATTAAAATATTCTTGTTCTTTTGTAATATTCTTTATTTGGGGGCACCCCCAGCAGAGCTCAGATTTTACTCCTGGCTCTACTTAAGCATCATTTTTGGCAGACCTACGGGACCATGTAGGGTGTCTGAAATAGAATCAGAGTGGATCTCTTGCAAACCAGAAAGCCTATCTGCTATAATATTAAGATATTCTAAAAAAATTTCAAATCAATATTAAAATGTGAACAAAATTAAAATTAAGAAAGTAATGGGCCATTACTGTAAAAGACTTACAGTGGGTAAAATAGTTAACCAAACTGAATTTATGTAGCTAACCTGAATTCAAATTTTGGCACCATATGTTGTCCTCTGAACACCATCAATTGTGATCCCCCAAAAAAGCACTGAGCATATTTTGATGTGGCCAAAAATACTAAAAAGAAAAATAAAGAATGAAATGGAATAATATTATCAAATTATAAGAAAAATAGTTGGTACTAATATTTTTAAGAAAAATAAACTCATTTAAAATAAAGACACAACTAAATGTCAGGGCTATTACACTAAATTTTTGGATTATAGCCCTATTAAATAGATATAAATGATCTAGATGCTACATTTAACATTTAAAATAAAGGACAAAGCAATTTAATGCATACAATTGTCATTTTAAAACAGCAAGAGCAGGAGTAAAAACAAAGTGAAGATCATTTCCATCTTTATTATCGTGGACAAACAGCATAGAGGATTCCCATATTGTAAGAGACAAGACTAAAAACAAATATGCAGCAGAACCTCACAACCTGAGTCATCTTGTTCTTCCTCATGAATTCAGGGGGAAAATAAAAATGAATGGTACCAGGACCAAACAGCCATATGAACATTGAGTGGAAATAAAAAAATGATCAGACTTAAACACCAAATCCAAAGTCAATAACAACAGAATCGATGCCCTATCAACAACAAGCTATACACAAAGGAAATAGTTACACTAGCACTCTGCGGGGCAAAGGAGGAAGATATGGAACACATGATGGGAAAAGGAGTGTAGGGAGGACAACCCTGGTGGTGGGAATGGCCCTGATTTATTGTCACTATGTACCTTAAATATTACTGTGAAAGATTTGTTATTCATTTTTGGTTACAATAACAATTATTTAAAAAAATAAAAACAAATGTAGTATCTTGTTTAGAGAAGGAACCATAAAAATCAATCATAGAAATTATAAGAAAATCCACGTTTACATAAAGATTTAATAAGGTTCAAGTAACTACAAAAATAATAAATGCAATATTTTCAAATTATCTAAAGAAAATTCTCTAAAACAATAAATGTAAGTTAATTTAATAAATTGTAATTATATTAAAGTAGCTAAAATTTAATAATGGAGAACATTTAATATTTTTCAAGGTAATGGCTTTATCAACAATCATTGGATAGGACAACTCCCTGCAGAATATCCAGATGAACTTGACTTGTGTCACAGCAAATATTGAATGCTCAAGTTATAAAATCAAGTGTTTCCAAATAATCAGAGAAAACCCACTTGTGAATCATAAGTGTCTTATTATTATTGCTAACATACTAGTCATCCACATTTAAAGGACAGTTTAGACCCCTAAATCTCAATGGAAAATTTATCCACATCATCAGAATGGCATGTTGTAAAAATCACACTGGGAGACAACTCATAAGCAGAATCATATAGGAAGAAGAATTAACATTTTAAGTCATCTACAGTTATTGACTAAATCCTTATTCTCTATATATTATAACAGCAAAGCATCTTCTATAAACATTTTTGTCACAACCTGTGACATTACAGTAGCAAGTTATCTTCCCCCCTCCACAGGCAGTAGTATTCAACGAGACTGACATTTAATAGATAGTATAAATATGTTCCTATGATCACAGGTGAAATACATTTAAAAATTTTTATAATTCAAATTAAAAATAATATCTTGTATAGAAACCTCTATTAGCAAGCAGAGTAATAGTAAAATTAGCATCTTTCTAGATACCATTAAATCTTGGAGCATTACAGAGAACCAGCCTATCTATTTTTAAGTTGAATCAGTCTTATTGATATGGGCAACAATCTAGAATCTTAACAGGGCCTGTGTGTGTGTATGAATATATGTGCAACACGAGATCATGAGGGGTAAAATGGCTCAATTTTTTCAGGTGAAACTTTACACATTTACCTTGGATGGTCATGTAGTCTAGTTCTAAGAAAAGAATATCTCAATAAAATCAAATAAAATTATTTTGCTTTACAAGATATTCTTTAAACATCACCGAGCATCTAGTGTACCATAGTTATACACCTACTTGGTTTCAAGAAATGAAAATCAACTATTTCATGAGGCAAGTGTCAAAGATGCATTTTAAGAATGAAATAGAAGATTCAAAGTAATGTTTTAACTGTTCTTAAAAATGGAATCCACATGATGACTATTACTCTTCTGTTATATGATATACTTGATACTTTCAAGTATATTCTAAAAATTCTTAACTCATGAAAAAAATTGCATCTAAGGTAACATTATTAAACAAACTTATTGTGTTATTTACTTAGTAATATAGTGAGTCATGCATCTACTTTAAAATTACATAGTACCTAAAGGGTTTTAGCATCAAATTTTTAAGTTTCAAGAGGGTACTTTGTTATCACACAAAGCAGTGTGTTCAAGAATGAATCAGCTCTCATGTTATCTAGCCCAAGGAAGCATCCAAGTCTATGGATTGAATTATTTTGCTTTGATAGTAAGAGAAGACAAAATTGCTTACTTAGAGACTGATTGTGAGATACATACTATGTGATATAACAAAAGTAAAACATATATGAATGCCTCTTACAAAAATACAATAAAAATAATATGGTACAAAACAATAATGATTCTTATAGGCAGAATGGAGAGCAAAGAACTATGTCCAATTTTAGTCAAGCTTTTCTCAAATTTGATGCCAGACAGACTTATTTTATCCAAGTAGGAGCTAATGTCCCGTGCCAGGTGCTGGAGCTAAATAAAAGATATTGCTGCCGAAGTTAAGTTGTAAGGCAAGTAAAGCAGTGATGTTTGCAAGCAAAGAGGCCATAGATTATTTTACAATTTGAATCTCTTCTTATGATAAGTTAGTGTTACAGCAAGAAGCAAATATCTGTATTTTATTAAGATTGTTGCACAGTTTAGCATCATTGTCTATAAGGAGTTCCGTATTATAGACAGAAGCATTGTGTCAAGGTTTTGGAGGAATGATTGAGGTCAGCAGCGCCACTTTTTATAACTGGAACATCCAATAAATCTTTACAAACTCTTGGTATTTAATGTTAAAAAGGTCTATCATGTGAAAAATACTAATGCTATTGTCAACGTGTCAGTCATTGCTTTCATATTGGTACGTACTCAACAAATTACAGTTTGACTAACATCTTCTTACATGGGGACATGTTCAAAATAAATTTATCAAGCCAAGTTGAGTTCGAACCACAAATAACTTTGTCTCAGTCAAGCTTTGAAAGTGTTGATAGAAAGGAATAAACAATTAGTATACATTGAGTTCATTCTTCCAGGGGACAGGGAAGCAGTACTAAGGTACTTGTCTTGCACTTGTCTTGCATATGGCTGACACTGAATATTCTTGTTATCATTTACTGTCAAAAGTGCTTCCTTAGCACAAATTCAGAAGTAACTCTTTAAGAATCAGATGATATTCTCTATCCTGGCCCCCCAAAATCAAGAGATATTATTCCTAAAATATTGATCTCCTCCTTATTTAGATATTTTCTTCCCAAAATAAGTTGGTTAATTACAAATTAGGAAAGTTTCTAAGATCCCAATCTTTGGGTTGAACTAACTTGCCAGAAAAGCTCTCAGAATTGAAGAGAAAGCTTGTACTAAACTACTGGTATGTTTGAAATGGCTACAACTTAAAAACAGCCATGCACATTAAAAAAAAAAAAGTAACATAAGGTATGTAAAAGCTCAAGACACATCTATATAGTCTCTGAGTTTCCTCCAAAACTCCATGTTATTTATCATCAGTCTAGAAGCCCCCAGGTTAGTTTTTTCTCTTTCTGTTTTGTTTGTTTTTTAAGTCATATATTTTTATTGAACATAATTTGCTTAGTTAGATGTAAAAGGAGAGAATGAAATGAGATGTGTATTCAAGTGAGAATATGGACCTTCTCCAGAGTGACTGATATGAGCCAGCCAAAAAGCAGTGACAAGCAAGGAAAGTATTTGCATATATACACATGTACACATATGTTTACACAGGCTTTAAGAGCATGTTTCCTCCTGGGTTTTTAAGAGGTGGCTTTAGGGTGGTCTTCATGAACTTGATCGAAGACAACTTCTGAGGCCGGAGTTAGCACAGAGGATAGTCTGCCTTGCACAACAACAGCCCAGAATCAATCCCCGGCATCCCATATGTTCTCCCAAGCCTGCTAGAAATTGATTTCTGAACACAGAATCAGGAGTAACTCCTGAGATTATGGTATGTTGGGGCCGGACCGATAGCATAGTGGGTAAGGCATTGACTTTGCACATGACCGACCTGGGTTCTATACCTGGCATCCCATATGGTCAACCAAGCCTTCCAGGAGTGATTTCTGAGCCCAGAATCAGGAGTAAGTCCTGCACACCACTTGGTATGGCCCAAAACCAAAATAAACAAAGACAACTTCAACATTTCAAACAGGTCAAAATCTAAGGCTTTCAAGGAACTGAAATAAAATCAAATACAAGTGAGAAATACATTTTTTATAGGAATGATTTCAATACAAATCACAATATTTAATACACATCACAATATCCCAGCTCTGTATGTTAGGTTACATCATAATGAAACTAAATAATATGGAAGTTACTAGACGAACCCTCCATTCTATCTTTCTAGGAATAAAAGGGAGAAAATTATGAACGTGGGCCAATTTATGTAATTAAGCATATGTACATGGATGGAAATAACTATGAACATATCCTTTTTATTTATATAAAATTATTAATGTTTTAAAGTGACAGGTCACTGACTTGTGTGTTCAATTTGAATATACCATACTAAAGATGTATCCTAGTTGATATTAGATGTATAATTTTCTCTTGTAGTTGTTTTGTCAAGCTATGATAGGAATTAAAATTTTGTTTTAGTTTTTGACATAATCAGCATATTTCACACTCCCACAAAATGTCTTATATAATGAAAATTATCTTAATTATTATACCTAAGTGGAAATAAATATGGTAATTAGCTAATCTCTCTGATTATAAAAGGTTGTGAGCAAAGTGTATAATATTTAGCGATACGTAATTTGGTTTTATAACTTGAGTTTTGAAACAGAGTCAATCTTAAGCAGTTAACTCAGCAATTCACTTACATTACTAAAGGATTCTCAGAATGGGAACAAAAGAGGGCACAGCTGGATTTTTTTTTACGAAAAAATTATATTTATATCAGCAATTTGTAGGAAAAGTAATCATCAGATTGTACTAATTTTGTTCTACACTTGAATAACATAGGGTTTTTTATTAAATAACATATAATTCTCCTTATTTGGCTATAATATATGAATTATGAGTTGTTTTTATTAGAAAACATAAGTATAGATTTTAATACCATAATTATGGTCCTGATAAACATTGACTATACCTTTGTATATTGAAACCCATCATGTGATTTTTAATAGATACTCTTTAGTATTTGTTTTGTTTACTTGTTCATTTGACTTTTCTTTACAGGCCACACCTAGCAGGGATTGGATAAATGTTCCTATCTCAGTGATTCTAGATAGCTCTTGGGTCATGCTTAGAGTACCGAGAAGTATTAGTTATGGGACAGAGGGTTCCCATGTTTAAAGTATGAACACAATTTTCTGAATTATCTTTTTGGCCTGAACAGATAATCTATGCCTTGATTATATAAGACTCCTAACAGATAGCTAAATTAACACCAAAAAACAAACAAACAAACAAACACTGAATTGAATATTGGTAAAAAGCTATTTATATTTAAGTTGGTTCTGTTTAAAAGAAGAACCATAACTCAAATGATCTGGGTTTTTTGTTTTGTTTTGGGGTTGAACCCGGTAGCTCTCAGGGGTTAACTCCTGGTTCTCTGCTCAGAAAATCGCCCCTGGCAGGCACAGGGGACCATACGGGATGCCGGGATTCGAACCACCGTCCTTCTGCATGAAAGGCAAACGCCTTACCTTCATGCTATCTCTCCGGCCCCAAATGATCTGTTTTTAAGAACTCAGAATTCTCTCCACTTGATTGATTTTTGAAACAGTTTCTCAACAATTTAAGTGACAGAAGCATAAGCAATGTCACATAGCAATGTCCCCATCTGTTTTCCCAAGCATCTCTGAGTGCCAGTCTAGAGAACCCTGAATACTGCCAAGTGTGATTTGGAGGCACTGAGAATCTACAGGTTGGTCCATTGACTTTTGGAAATACAAACAACCTCCAGGAAGACTCAATATCCTCAATAACTCAAATATTTTCTTGGGCACTTGTGTTGATTCTACAGTCTGGTGGGTGAAGAGTTACAGGGGGTGCCTAATGTCATTGCATCTCCTGAGCACCATTTGGGAGTTTACCCCTTCACACACATAAAGAAATGACACATATAATAAGGCTTTACAGTGAGGATTGGAGTACAAAATTACAAAAAAATGACCCCAATTGACAGTGTTAGATGGACAGTGTATGTGTTGAGGCTTGCTGAGCCACTGGATGAGGCTTAGTGAACTGGTGCTCTGATGAGCGTTGAAATCTATAATTTCAATACAAAGTTTCTGGAAATAAGTAAGATAACATATTCAAGGTTAGATTTTAGTAAAATATGGACAAGACTTGAAGATCATAAATGCATTTTAACTCAGTGATTGAGGAAGGAATTCATTTGTCGCAGTCTAATATATCACCATAGCTGTGCCCAAAGTACATATCCTAAAATTCCCTTCCTTTCCCTTTGTGATCTGAGCTATGCTCTGAAAACAACCAATTTTTTTTTTATTTTGGAAGCTGCAAAACAAACCTAAATGACTTTATTCTTAAGGTTTTTAAGATGGTCTGTGATGTAGGTAGGTTGGTGTATTACTAATATATTGACTCAACCATTTAGGACTCTTTTTCATAACTACAATTCATATCAATTCTTAGATTTCAACTGCTCTACATCAGGAAAGATACTTAGATTCATGTAAAAGAGTGCCAAACAATTCTACGAGAAACTATTTTTTTATTTTATACTTTTACTCAATTAAAGGCATGTGATTTGTTTCTTTCAATTTGCTCTTGCTTTCTTATGCTTATCTGCTATATTGACCTATAGCATTTAGACTCAAAAACGACACAATGATTTATATCTTTCCAATTCCTTCGTAGCTTCCATCTTGATGTACTTCCATTTCTATTCAAACCACACACTTTGTTTTAATAATTCTGGTATAGATACTTGGCAGACTTTCAAACTATAACACACAGATCAAGTCAATCAAATCAGGGTCTAGAACACAAATTTCATGTAAGTTTATTATTAGGTTTTGTTTATTCCTGCGCATCCAGAACATCTTTCTTCAACTAATAAGTACATGTAGCAGAAAAATAAAACACAAAAAATTAGTGAAAAATCAACATCTCATTCCTAAACATTGTGGACTGCATATGATTTAGAATAAAAATTATGTTTTAATTTTTAGACATAAAAATACCCTGGATTTATCTACAGTTAAATATAGAAATTTATGCTTAAATATTGTAGATTATTTTATAAGTTAATAAGATAAAAATAGTATTCACTACAGGCTGGAGTAATAGCTCAGCGAAAAGAGCATTTTCCTTGCATTCAGTCGACCTGGTTTCCATTCCCAGCATCCCCTGTGATCTCCCAAATTCACCAGGAATAATGTCCGAGAATAGAATCATGAGTAACCCCTGTGGCACAAAAACCAAACCAAAATAAAATAAAACTGTATTCACTAATTATACAGCTTCCACATGGAAGCACTAAGATTTAGAGTCATTTTTTCATCGAAATTTGATATAGCGCTCAAGTTGATGGTAACATGAAAGATAGCTTCCTTGAGAACAGAAGGAGTATTAATAATACAGTAGCTCAGAGAAATCAACATTTGAATTATACCTTCAATTGCAAAAGTTTTTTTTGTAAGACAAAATTGGGAAAATATAAGAATGTTTAAAATTAGTAACAAAATACAAAAATGGACACAAAAGAATATACAATAAATTTTATATGCAAAAATGTATTCTCAGATTAATATCTATTTTACTAGTAAAACAATATTTACTGACATTTTATCTGTAGATAACACATGAGTTTCATATTGCTTATACTTTTTCTAAGATTAAGTTCTTAAGTCTTTATAGATTTCTACTAAGATTATATCTATTAACTATACAAACTGGCAAAGAAAAATATAGTCAAATTACTTAGAGATACAATCTAATCACTGCTAAAACATGATATCTGACAATTTCTCATAGACAAAAATTGGCACAATACACAGTGATTATATTATTGCAAAGATCTTTTCATGCAAGAATTAAGAATATTTTAAATTTTAAACTCGCATTGTGTAGATCATAAAATATAATTTAATGTAATATATAACTTATAAATATTACTTATAGTATTTAATCTGAAGATTGATCATTTTTGTTTCTTTATAAACATTTCAGGGAAGTAACTTATTAGAATAATGTAAAGTCAATTGACACTACATTAAATCAAAGATGAAAACCATTTTCCCATATATATTGATGTTGCAGCAAAAGAAAGTAAAATATTATTTGAAAGATTTATTGAAAGCCTAAAAAATATTTCTTGACCCTGTCAAGTCGCCAAGAATAAATATACTGAAAATAATTATGCAAACTCTTTCATAATGCTTATTAAATTAATTACCTTTCAGATCACATCTAAGTTCTGGCTGTAAACACACAGCAGAGAAAGATGTTATGTCTATGTAGCATGTCTGACAACAATCTCTTAAAATTAAATGCAAGCTAACAATTTTTATGCCAAAATAATGAAACATTTATGCAATATGTTAGAAAAATTAAAAATTATTGCTATAAAAATAAATACAAGTTAAAAGAATAATGCATATTGAGATAATTGAGAATACTGTTGAAACAAAAATATTGTAATGTGTTTGAAGCAACAGTTAAATTATAACTATAATGACATTTTACTGTTACCATCATAAGTGTTACTTTAAATATAATGTTGCACACAAAAAGACTAGAGATTAGGGCATAACAATAATGTGTAATTTACTAATTTGATACTACTTATTATCTTTCTGTACTCTAATTTTTTAATGATAACATTATGACAAAAATACTCTAGAAACAGAGAATTTAGACATATCCTATCTGGAATACTGCTAATTCTTCATGTTGAAAAATGTAGAAGTCTATGAGTAGAGTAGGTGCACTTAATAACTTATTTAACTTAATGTACTTTTCGCTCAGATACAGCATCATTAGAGAGCTTTAGGCTATATGTGGCCCTACAGGAGACAGAGGAACATTTAAAGGAAATGCTCAGAAAGAAAAACAAAATCATATCAATGATCACACAGGGTTAAGAAGACATTCTGTTGTCTGAGTAGAGATAAACACAGCACAAGTAACTTTAAAGAATTGCGATAAAAAGGATGTTCTATGAAGTATAAATTATAGTATTACCTGTATTCAAGAAGAAAATGTCAAGAGAAACTGATTCAGGGTCTTAAGAGATATGTCAGGTTCTAACCTTGCACATGGCAGACCCAGCTCTCCCAAGCATCATCAGAAGTAATTCATGAGCACAGAACCAAGAGTAAGTTCTAAGCATTTCTATATATGGCCTCAAATCCCTCAAAATAGAAAAACTAATTCAATATGAACAAGTGATAAATTGGGAAATGAAAAGTATTTTTCAAAGAAACAGTTATATTTTCTAGAGGTAAAATGTATAATGTTAAAATAAAGACTTCACTACATATTTAAATAGCATTTAAATATGAGCAAATAATCATGAAATTTGAATATATTCTAGAAGCAATTTTAATGTAATCTATATTAACCCTAGATTATATAATATAAAGGAATAGGAATAAATGGAATTACTGAGAACACTAAAACAATATGAAACAATATTTTTACATATATATATTTAAAAACTTAAATATGAATGAATAATTTATTTAACATACCCAATGAATTCAATAGAACACAATGAGGGTCAAAAAAAAGAGAAGTAGGGGCCGGGCGGTGGCGCTCGAGGTAAGGTGCCCTGCCTTACCTGCGCTAGCCTAGGAGACGGACCTCGGTTCGATCCCCAGGCGTCCCCATATGGTCCCCTCAAGCCAGGAGCGACTTCTGAGCGAATATTCAGGAGTAACCCCCTGAGCGTCCACCGGGTGTGGCCCAAAAACCAAAAAAAAAAAAAAAAAAGAGAAGTAACTGTAAACACAAATAATCTAACTGCTAATTGCCAATATCAAGTTGAGAAATATTAAAGTAAGCAGAAAGTTAAGAAAAATAATGCTAATTGTCATATTAGTTATTTCTCTAACTGAACTCCTCAATATTTGCAGTAAGCTTCATATGTAGACTGGTCCTTCCAGCCCTGATATTTATTGTCTCTGGGTATTACTACAATAATGTCTTTTATTTTTCTTAAAACCTGTAGATGAGTGATACTATTTTGTGTCTATCTCTCTCCCTCTCACTTATTTCACTCAGCATAATAGTTTCCATATATGGACATCCATGTATAGGAAATTGTTATGACTTTATTTTATTTTATTTTTATTTTTTTGGGCCACACCCGTTTGATGCTCAGGGGTTATTCCTGGCTAAGCGCTCAGAAATCGACCCTGGCTTGGGGGGGACCATATGGGATGCCAGGGGATCGAACCGTGGTCCTTCCTTGGCTAGTGCTTGCAAGGCAGACACCTTACCTCTAACGCCACCTCCCGGCCCCATGACTTTATATTTTTCTGATGGCAGCATAGTATTCCATTGTATATATGTATCACATTTTCTTTAGCCACTCATCTGTTGTTGGACATCTAGGTTGTTTCCAGAATCTAGCTATTATTAATAACAACGCAATGAATGTAGATGTGGAGAAAGCCTTTTTTGTTGTGATTTTTGTGTTCCTAGGGTATATCCCTAAGAGTGGTACATCTGGATCATATTGGACCTCAATTTCCAGTTTTTTGAGGAATCTCAATATTGTTTTTCATACAGTCTGGACTAGACGGCATTCGCAGCAGTGAATGAGAGTTCCTTTCTCCCCACATTCCTACCAGCACAGATTGTTCTTGTTCTTTGTGATATGTGTCAGTCTCTGTGGTGTGAGTTGGTATTCTTTGTTTTGATTTGCATCTCCCTATGATTAGTGATGTGGAGCATTTTTCATTTGCCTTTTGGCTATTTGTATTTCTTCTTTGAGGAAGTGTCTATTCATTTATTCTCCCCATTTTTTGATGGGTTAGATGTTATTTTCTTGCTAAGTTTTGACAGTACCTTGTATATCTTCGATATTAGCTTCTTATCTGATGGGTATTGGGTGAAAAGATTCTTCCATTTTTTTCCCCCTTGTATCCTTGGCACTATTTCCATTGATGGGCAGAAGCTTCGCAGCTTAATATAGTCCTATCTGTTAATCTCCACTTTCACTTGTTTGGTTAGTGATGTTTCCTCTGTGAATATGCCTTAATCTCAATATTATGGAGTGCTTTGCCTATGTGTTCTTCTAGATACCTTATGGTTCTAGTTCTGATATCCAGCCATTTAATTCATTTGGATTTGATCTTTGTGCAGGGTGTTAGATGGAGGTCTGATTTTGCTTTTTTGAATATGACTGGCCAGTTGTCCCAGCACCATTTATTGAAGAGGCTTTGTTTGTTCCCTTTTGGTGTTCTTGCCCCTTTTATCAAATATTATTCATTGTATGTTTGAAGAATATTCTCTGAATACTCAAGCCTATTTCACTGATCTGAGGCTCTGTCTTTATTCCAATACCGTGCATGCTTTTTTATTTAATGACTATTGCTTTGTAGTACAATTTAAAGTTGGGGAAAATGATGTTTCCCATCTTCTTTTACCTAAAGGTTGCTATTCGTGGGTGTTTATTATTCCAAATGAATTTTAGGACTGATTGATTCACTTCTTTGAAGAGTGAGATGGAGGGCATTGATGGTGATAATGCTGCACTGGTGAATAGGGGGTGTTCTTTTTTTTATAGCTAAAACCCAACTGTAAATAAGATTGTAATCATGGTGCTTAAATAAAAATAAATTTTTAAGACCTGACAATACATAGAACAATAATTTGTCAATTGTTAATTTTGTCATTAAAAACTACAATCATGAAAATTTTATTGAAAACTTTCAATCTTTTTGAAACATATCCTCTACTCTTCAGAGTAACCTTTATACATGAGATGACTATTCTTTTTAAAATCTTTACCATATAACCCCAATATAATATATTTCCTCCTAAGCTCCTATGATTCCTAAAACTTGTGATTTTAAAGTTTTAACATAATTTTCACAAGTAGTTTTGAAGAAATAATTGATGACATGGCCTAAATATTTTAAGGAAAAATGAAAAGCACTACTACATGAAATTTATGTTCTTTAGTTTGCAGTTCAGCTTTTCATTTCTTCCTTTGTATTGGCTTATAATTAAATATATGTTGAATATCATGATACTTTCTGGGATTTTCTTTGGTATAGGGAGATTCAGGAGGTACTTCTCCCGGGTGGAAAAATGTGTAATTCAATCTAAAATGTCCTATGCATATTTTATATCAATACAACTAATCATAAAAATGACCTTTTTTTGTTTTTCAGTGTTCAAGACTTTCTCCTGTTCTTTGTTCAGGGATCACTCAGTGAGCCTCAGGGGACCAAATGAGATGCTCTGGAATCAAACTTGGGAGGGTGGGAACAATATAAGCTACCTACTAGTACTATCTCTCCAGACCTGAAAAGATACCTCTAAAAGTTTTACTTACAAATGAATAGAAGTCAATCTAAATTAAATCAATTTTTAATTTATAGTATATCTGTAGATTTTATAAACTATTTACAATATACAGAAAAATAAAAGCTGACAGAATACATATATAAATCTGGATTTATATGTGCATAATATATGTTTAAAGTTAAATGAAAAGACACATGCATTAAATATAGACTTGATTACATACAAAGTTTTAGCTTAAAATAGATGAGTAGGTACTAATGTTCTTAGATCCAGTTAATATAACGAAAACATTGCTTAAGTCATATTTTAAATAAGATACATTATGAAATTAGAGCAAGAAAAGCGTTTTATTCATTAGAATAACTAACGTGCCTCTTGTGGTACTAACTTGAAGAGAAATTATTCTTAGGCCCTTCAAATTATATCTCACAGGATACCCTTGAATAAGATAACTTATGTGAATGTTATCTAAATTGGGAAGAAATATAGCACATAAAATTCTGCAATACATTCTTAATAATTACTTAATTGATATGAATTTTTACTTAAAATTAGTCTTAACATATGCATCAAATTTCTTATGCTAGAAAATATGTGACAACATTATAATTTAAAGAGAAGGATAGCATATTAAATTTTATTGAAATGCATGAAGCAATTTAAAAATTATATATAAGGAAAATGATTAAAAACAAGGAAAAGCTATTATTAATGCTTCCATAAATATTCTGACAGTTAGCTATTTTGCCCATTTAAATAATCTGCCATTGCCTATTATATAATTTTATATATATTCTTTATAAATTCCTTTCATGTCTAAATAACTATTAAATATAGTTTACTTTGATCGAGAGCAAATGGAAGGTTGTTAACGCTGTTTATGATTATTGGACTGGAAAGCATAATTACCTTAGAAACCAATTTGCATTCATCAGCTATATCATTAAGCTCAGACTCTAGTATTTTGGAAGTGTGGGTTATTAAGTACAGAAAAATAAAACTTTTAGTGAAGAAACTCTTCTTTGAAATAGCCCATATAAATTACAAATTGAGGATTGTTTCCCCTTGCCTTTTACATATAATCACAATGTTGTAAAAACTACCTAGGCAAATAACCACCAAAATAAGGACTCTTTCTCAAAAAGCCCTTTGGTAACAGGTCATTGTGACTATTCTTTAACACCCGTGCGAGGAAGTTGAGCAATTTAAACCAGTATATTTCAAATAGTTTGTAAGATTTTTCTTATACTTTGGAGTGAATTTACATTGTATTGCATTCAGCAAAAATAATCTTATATTTCCTAAGCACAACCATTCCAAAATTTGAGAGTTGCATATTTTAATTCTTTTCTATTCTAACTACACAACTGCCAGCAACTACAGTATGACAAACATATTTCAAAATGTAGTGACCTTGTTTAGAATAGTCTCTGATTTGTCAATCTTCCCAGGCTATTTTAAGAAATATTATAATTTAAGGTATTACCAGTCTAGAGAAACAATATAATCTCTTATCATCACATTTAATGACAGAAAAAATTAGTTGGTATTTAAGTAACACAAAATGAAAGAATTAAAATATGAGTTAGAAAAATAAAATGAATTTCAAAGTTTTGAGCAATACATATGCTAAATTTGAAATATTAAAATATTTAGCATTCATTACATGCTCTAATAAAAGTTGATCAAATAGAAAAATTTGGTTGTTGTGAAAAGTAAATGGCAAACAGAAAAGAATAAATAGTATTTTCCTTTCTAGAAAAGCTTTTGTTCTCTCTTTTTTTATATCTGTAGTAAAGCACCATGCAAACATACAAACATGTGTGTAGTTGGCTTTCAGCTATAAAAAGGAAAACCCCCCTTCACCAGTGTAACCTTCCACCAAAAATGCCAACCATGTTCCTACTCCCCCACCCTTCCCTGTGTTCAAGACACTCACTAGCATTGTTAAGATAGCTGTCAGTGTAGTTATTTCTCTCACTGGACTCACCATTCTTTGTGGTAAGCTTCATTTCTTTAAGCTAATATATCCAGTCCCTCTGGTAAACAGTATGGAGGATTTTCAGTAAACTAAAAATTGATCTGCAATATCTAGCAATCCTGATTTAGGATATCTATCCCCAGCACAGAAAAACATTCATCCAAGAGGATGTATGTACACTGTTATTCATTGCAGCACTCAGTACAAGTGGATCATGAAGATGTGGCATATATATGTATATATACATACACACATATATAATGAAATACTACTTAGCTGTAAGGAATGATCCAATCATACATGGATGAAACTGGAAGTTGTTATTTTTATTTATTTATTTATTTATTTATTTATTTATTTATTTATTTATTTATTTATTTATTTATTTATTGCTCTTTTGGGCCACACCTGGTGACTCTCAGGGGTTACTCCTGGCTATGCTCTCAGAAATTGCTCCTAGCTTGGGGGACCTTATGGGATGCCGGGGAATGGAACCATGGTCTGCCCTAGGTTAGTGAATGCAAGGTAAATGCCCTACCACTTGTGCCACTGCTCTGGCCCTGAAAGATGTTATTTTAATTTAAGTAAGCCAGAAGAAAAAAGATAAATACAGGATAATATCACTTATATGTGTTATTTAGAATAACTGCATGAAGAAATGTAATGTTTTAAATGGTATTGGTCTCGAACACTCTTTTCTCCAGTGTATAGTGAAGTAAAGGAAAGAAATTGAGTGAAGGAGAAGAAACAAAAATATGAATTGTTGAGGGCCAGGGGTCAAGAGATCGCAGGTGTACTGGTGGAGTTAAAAAAAAAAAAGAAAAAACAGGGGTCGGAGCAGTGGCGAGGCAGTAGGACATTTGCCTTGCATGTGGCTGACCTAGGACTGACCACGGTTTGAACTCCTGGCAGCCCATATGGTCCCCCAAGCCAGGAGTAATTTTTGATAGCATAACCAGGAGTAATTCCCTGTGGGTCACCAGTTGTGGCCCAAAAACCAAAAAAAAAAAAAAAACCACACCCTAGAACAAAACATTTAGCTAAAGTCATTAACAATGTAATCAAGACACCCAAATTTTCACAATCTAAACTTAAAATGGTCTGGTAGGCTAGTGGGTAGGAGGTAATGGTATGTGATGCACTCTGGAAACATTGATGGAGGAAGTTCGACATTGACTGTGGAATTGGTCATTCTATATTCACTATACGTCTGAAACTCAATTATGATGAATTTTATAAATTTTAATTATTTCTATAAAATTAAATTTAAAAAAGAATGAAAGCTTCTAAATTTGTTTTATAAAAACATCTTGACCATATATTAAAACTAAACAACAAAAATACCCCCAAAGACCAGTAAAGACCAGTAATTATGATAAACATAAGTGCAAACATTTTACAAAATACAAGGAAATCAAAATCACAGTTCACAAGAAACATATCATAACCAAGAGGGAGTTCTTTCAAGAACACAAAAGTGTTCAACACATGAAATGTAGTTGATGTAATAGTTTATATAAATACAACAAATATAGATGTGATGTATTAGTATCAATAAAAATGGGAATACACTTGAAATTAATCTTCTCTTATTTATGGTAAAAACTTTCAAGTGCACAAGATTCTAAAACAGAATCTCACCATAATAAAACCCCTAATATGATAACACCATAGATAATATCCTAGTCAAGGTATTCAATGTTGGAAGATATAGTTTTATTCCTTAAAAAAACAAAAACAAGAAAAGGCTATTAACTATAATCACTAATAGCAGAATAATTGTTTTATTTTATTAGTTCTTATTTTTTAGCAAACAACTAAAACAACACCAAAAACTAAACAAAAAAGAAAGATAAGCTAGTTAAGATGACATAAAATAAATAAAAGTAAAAGAAAGCATTTTTATTTTCTTGCTCTTAATGAAAGAGGTTCATTTTAAATATTAGTATAAAGAAATATATTTATTTATGCATAGTAATGTGGTTATGCATTTATAATTACATTTTATTCATAAAATATAAATAGTATTAATACAAGAAACATGTAGAAGAATTAGATTTCATTCTTAGTATAAGGTATGTGCATCACTTATAAACAGTTAGTACTATTTGAATAATAATTCACTTGTCTGTAAAATCATATTAAAATGATTTTAATTTGGGGCCAGTGAGGTGGCGCTAGAGGTAAGGTGTCTGCCTTGCAATCGCTAGCCAAGGAAGGTTCGATCCCCCGGCGTCCCATATGGTCCCCCCCAAGCCAGGAGCAATTTCTGAGCGCTTAGCCAGGAGTAACCCCTGAGAATCAAATGGTGTGGCCAAAAATGATTTTAATTTAAAGTGTTTGAGGCAGCCACTTTAAAAATATTTTTAAAAAGTGGCACATTTGCTAAGAAAAATGGTATGATGGATTAATAATTAGTAAATTAGAACTAATAATGAAGGATAATGAAGTATAAAATAGTATAGAAAAATGAAAAAGCAATAAAAGGCAGTGAATTTTGAAATGTCACTTTTTATATATGTACTATTTTAAAAGACTCAGAATAAAAATCAACATATATTTTGTCTACAAGGATAAATTTTAAATGTAAAAACATAGATTAATAGTTGTGTGTGTAAAAATATATGCCACATTAATACTATTTAAAGTATAAATAAATATATCATTTTAGAGGGTAGATATTAAAGCAAAGAATTTTAGAAGGGGTAAAGATATAAGGTCAGTGAAAATATATCAGTTTTCGAAGAAGACAAAATCTTAGAACAGATATAAAGCAATATGATCCCCAGACATAAAAGAATAAATGTATAATTATACTATCATAGTTGTAGACTTCAAAATTCCTCTCAAAAATGGACAGATCAGCCAACAGAAAATCAAACAGTAAGATATAATTGAACTAACCAATATCATCAATCAACTGAATACAATGTACACCTGTATTTTATCAGATTAAAATGCATATATGTTATTTTCAAGTTCACTTCAACATTAATCCAAATCTAGCACATGTTGACCTAGAAAACACACTATAACAAATTTCAAATGATAGAAATTATTTAGCTTTTTATTTGAGAGCCTTAGTTTCTGACTATGAGTTCTGTCTTCTCAAGGAAGAAAAAGACATTTTTTTTTAAGTTTTTGGGCCTTCCTTGACATGTTATGACATTTTGTCTGTTTTGAGGACAG